>NW_009631419.1:32325-34460 GCF_000690535.1 Cariama cristata | reverse complement strand
GCAGGTAAGCCGGCGGCATGCCAGCAGCGGCGGCGGCTGCCCCACTTGGGCAACCCCAATCCCCGAGGCGTTAAACCCTGTCCTTTCCAGACACCTCATGAGTCCCAGCTCCGGAAAGCGCAGGTCTCGCGTAGCTCTTACGAGAGGGATAAACTCAACGCAGCTGCCGCAACTCGGCTGCTACTGGTGTGGAAGAGAAACTACGGCAGAAGCAAGCCAAACAGCGAAGTGCTGCACCCATTACCTTGCGGTGTTTGGGGTCACTGGGACTGGCCTTTAGCACCACGCTCTGTGTTCCTTCCCAAACCAGCTCACCTGAATACTGGGGTCGCTGCACACGCACCACATGGTCTCTACAAGCTGGGGCAGCCTCTCTCTCACTGTGGGTGCGGCGAGAGATACAGAGAGGTATGTGTTGAGGCAGAGCCCAGATGGCAGAAGGGATCCCTCAGAGCACCCAGGCTTTTCATATGCCAGTGGGAGAAGACAGCGTGGCCGGACTCTGACTCCAGGGGCAGCAGTGGTGGCCAAGAGCAGCTCTGTTTCTACGGGCACCACAACATGGTACGGCCTGAAAGGTCTGATAACACAGAGATCTAGAGAAACGAGGTGGGTACAAGCAGCTCCTGTGCCCACCCACCGACTTTACTGAGCTTGAAGTGTCATCCCTGGTGTGTGACCGCATCTAAATGCTCAAGGAGAGCTCAGGCCCTGGCCAGGTCTGTGCTCGGCTCGAGGGCTCACTATCCACAGCCCCTTTCAGGTGAAGGTGCACCAGTTTCAACGTGTTCCTGCTCTTGGCCTGGCAGCCCCAAGCCCTGACCCCGCCCCAGTCCATGGTACTGACTGTCAGAGCAGACCAGAGCTCCCAGCAGACCCAGCGCTGCCCTGTGACCGGCCTCGCTCCCACCGCTCAGCTGGGACTGTAGGAACACGATTATGTCCTCGGGGCAGATGTGGGCTGCAGGCAAGAAACCACACTGTGCGTGAGCAACCAGTTAACCCCCACTGCTGAGGACCAGGGGAGAGCTGCCAGGACACGGCAGGGCATCGCCCAGCCCCTCTCCTTACCCTGCAGCAAGATGCAGCGGGACAGTGCTGCTCTATGCACTATAGTAGGCTGTTTGGTGTCATCCGAGAGCTGTGGGAGCAAGGGCCGTGACAGACAAAGTTGCGTTGGTGGGGAAGGAGACTGAAAAGAAACTGTGCTCTTGGCTCCTGGCTCCCTGGGCACTCCAGGCATGGGACCTGTGGCCAAAACCCAGCCCGCTCCATGGCACAGGTAGAGGTTTTCAGCTGCCACGGCTGCCCAGGAGTGGAGGCTGCACAGCATTCCGAGGCTGTCCTTCAGGTGCTGGCACTCGAGAGTCCTCTGGCAACTTGGCAGAGCAAAATTGCCATCAGACAGCTGGGACCAGGTCTCCCTCAGCCTCGAGGCAGTTGTGTGGCCTTCAGGAAGGTCCCGGTGAAGGGATGCCCTGCCTTGCCCTTCCCTGCCCTGCCTGTCTGCAGGTCTTTCCCCTCTCAGGGCATCAGGTCTGCGGGTGCAGGCTGCCCTTATCTGGTGGTACACAACAGCAGCAATGGCGAGGAACTTGACTTGGGGGATGAGGGTCTGAAAGCCCTCCAAGACTTCCAGGAAGTAGCCGAGGGTCTATGAGAGAATGGAGAGGAGGAGCAGGATGAAGCCACCTAAAGCCACTTGACAAGGGAGAGACTCAGCACTTCTGGGAGACAGGGAGCCCCTCACACGAGCTCCCAGGGAAAATCCCAAAGCCTCCTGCTCACGGCTTCCCGTTCAGATGCCCCTCAGGCAACGCCAAGAGCATCTTTCTCCCCTGAGCAAAGTCCTGCTGTTTCAACCACCTTTCCGTGCACTTCCCACCCACCAGGTGCACTTTCCCCACATCAGCCGGGGCTGGACACAGCCCTGGGCGTTGGGCAGAGCTCCTCAAGTACACAGAGCCGCAGGGAGGTGTTGATGCCTCCTGCCCCAGGAAATGGGCCCCTGTAAATTCCAGCTCCTGCCTGCACCCACCTGGGCTGTTCAGTTCTTGTCCAAGGAGCACGGGAAGCCTCAGAGCTCCCCTGCCTCTCCCTGTGCCTTCTCGAAGGGCTCCCTGCTCATCCTGGCA
>NW_009631419.1:0-32294 GCF_000690535.1 Cariama cristata | reverse complement strand
TGCCCCCTCTTGCCACTCTTACTGCCCCTCCAGCCATGCCAGACCCCGCACCACACCTCATCTCTGCCACTCGGGAGGTGTCTCGGACCTCCGAGTACTGCTGCAGGAGCCAGAGCAGCTGCTCTCAGGCAGTGCTCCTGGTGCTGCTCCTTGCTCAGGATGACAGCCATCATAGCTGCCACCGCTCTGAGGACAGCCTGCTTGTCCTGCAGAGGGAGGGAGAGGAGACGCTCTGAGGGCCCAAGGGCAGCCTAGTGCTCATGTCCCCAACACGCCTGCCCTTCCCACAGACAGATGTTTCCCCATCCCTTCTGCCCTGTTGGAGCAGGGGGTGCTCCAGAGGAGACGGTATTTCCCTATGCCAGCACTCCCAGATTCCCCTGTCCAAGGGCCCAGCATCCGGCCGCTTCCCAGCGGGGAGCCCCCAGCCCCAGGCACGGCACCAGCAGGCTCTCTCCTCAGTGCTCACTCCCTCCCCTCGCCCACACCAAGCACCAGCAGCCCTGACCAGGCACTTCTCCGCTGCTGCCCCGGGCTGGGGGAGCAGCCGCTCTCACCTCCTCTTCCTCGCAGTCCAGCCAGTTTCTCATGGCGTAGCAGAAGAGCGAGTAAATCTGCTCGCAGAGCTGCACCTCCCCGACGCGGGCAAAAGGGCATTGCTCCCAGATGTGGAAGTAGCTCTTGGCTGCTTTTGACCACTGCTCCAGGACTGCACCAGAAGATGGGAACGGAGCATGTGAAAGTCTGTAGCAGGGAGGGTACCCAGCCCCTCTCCCCAACCTGTTTTAAGCACAGTCCTGGCTAACGCAGGCTTCAGCTTGGGACCAGCTCTGGATTCGGGGGCCAGGGCCGTGCTCCAGGTGTCTGGATTAAAATGCCGTGGCCAGTTCCCTCCTCCTCCTCCTCCTCCTAGGCCTGCTCCCTGCCCCCAGAGCCTGGCCAAAGGGTCGATACTCACCACTGCAGACGGCACGCATGATGTGACCGCTCTCCACCCAGCTCAGCATGGTGCTCAGGGCGAACAGTGTCATTTTGCAGAAGGGGACAAAGCACAGGGCTGCAGAGAGGAAGGGGGCAGAGGGACGGAGAGCGTCTGTGGTCAGACAGAGACACAGGGGCCTGTGGGGTCCGAAGCCGGCAACACCGCCGGGCAGGCGGGTCAGGGCTGCTGGGACACAGGGGACATGCCAGAGGGACACGAGAGCTTCCAGAGGGACGGGGGAGGCTGCCAGCATGGGGAGGGCTCCTGCCAGAGCACCGTCTGACTCAGAGAGGACAGCACAGGGCAGAGCCCCTGGAGGTTTGGTCTCTGGTAGCTTCCCATCCTTGGAGCACTGGGATGGGAGTGGTGAGTCAGGGTTCACCTGCAGCCCTGGCCCTGGCCAAGGAGGTTCCACAGCCCCAGAGCCCCCATCTCAGCACAGACCACTTGGGGAGGACCCCTTCTCCTGGCCACCACAGACCGCAGCCCAGAGCAGGAGGCCAAAGGTTCCCCTACCGTAGCTGCTGGCGAGTTTACCCAAGACGATGAGCACAAACTCCTTGCATGCCTCCCGCAGGACCTTCAGACGGCCCTGGAGCTCAGACATCACAAAGTCAAAGTGAGAGCGGGCCAGAGCCACCAGGACATCTCCAGCAGCCGTCATCACATCGTTCATCAAACCCTGAAAAAGAGCCACAGGTGAAAGAGTTGCCCGAGGCAGGAATTGGGGAACTGCACGTCCCAGCTCCATCCCCAGACATGGCACACAAGTTGTCTGGCACCGAGGAGCTCGTGAGGCTCTGTGCATGCCCTGGAGGGGGACTGTACACGACCCTGCCCCTACGAGGAGGCAGTCCCCAGGACGAAGAGCAGCCACAGGGTACTAGGGAACCTCCCCCAGGCCTGAATGCCAAAGAACGGTTCCTGCACCACTCTGTGTCCCACCAAAAGCCAGGCTGGAGGTGCTGGGAGTGCCTCCAAAGAGAACATGCTCACCTGGGCTGCCAACACTCAGCTCCTGCTGGTGCCTGTACGTGTCCTCCTGTCTGTCTCCTCCATGGCTTTTTGCTTGCTTTCTCTGGCCAGAACATAACTGGGCAGAAACTGCAGACCTCAACCCCATCACGGTTTGAGTCCCAACTGTGTCATGAGAACCGGTGCCACAGGAAAGAGAGAGAGACCCAGGTCAGAGCCCGAAGGAAAGCCCAACGCAGAGATACCCTGGGCACCAGGAGCCATTTGTGCCCCCGCTCGCACAGGCACAGGGTCCTTCACGGCCCAGACACCCCTTGCAGCTCAAAAGTATGAACTTTCCCTGCCAAAGCCATCCAGTGCAAGCAGCAAACACAGGGAGCTCAGGGCAAGTGGGCAGCACTGCGGAGAGACAGCTCTGCCCAGGAACATCTCCTCTGCAAAGCACAGCAGGGCTGAGGGCACTGCCTGCAGGCACCGAGGGGAGAGGAGCAAGTCAGAGGGAGGTTAGTGTGGAGTAGGTGGGTACTGAGAGCTGCCTGGGGAGAAATCTTCCCAGTCCTTAGCAGGGTAAGTCTCTGGGTGCAGGGTAAGGCAGATGAGCGTCCCAGAACAGTCTTCCAATGTTGGTAAAAGTCACAGCTTACAGGAGCTTTCCGGATGGCTCTCCTGGCTTTTCTGGTGTGGAGAAGGACGATGTGCTCCAGAGATGGGCTTCTCTGCTGCACCATCAGAGGTATAGGGCATGATGATTCCCTTCTCCCAGAGACAGCTGCAGGAGTATACAGCTGTCTGGGCAGCCAGAGGTGCCCTGGGTTGTCCTTCCAAGCAGGTTCCCTGTGCCCCAGGGATCTGTGTCCCATGGCAGTGCCTCTGCCATGTTGCCAGGCTCAGCACTCAGCATGCCCAGGGAACTCCCCACAGCGCTGTGGGGAGAAGCCATGAGTGGAAGGAGCAATCCCTGGCAGGACACAGTCCTTCTGCTGTTGAGAGGGTGCTGTGTAGGTCAGGGCTGCTTATACCTCCAGATCACTCCAGGACATTTATGAGGGGACTTTTCAAGAGGAAGGTCAAGGTGGAGATTATGTTAAAGATAAGGAGCTTTTCTGAGTCTGTGTTCTCCGTTTCCTGCTCTTGGGTGTTGATGGTGGAGAAATTGAAGACAAGCTCTCAAGGTTGAACAAATCACTGAGACTCCCTTATGGGGAGGGAAAGGGTTAACAAAAGAGGAACAGTCAGTGGCTCGATGCCCAAGTGGAAACTAGCAAGGAGTGGTGTCCCTCAAGGGTCCCTACTGGGACCAATACAGTTTAATATCATCACCGATGGCATGGATAGTGGGATCGAGTGCACCCTCAGCAAGTTTGCAGATGTCACCGAGCTGAGTGGTGCAGTCAACACACTTGAAGGAAGGGATGCCACCCAGATGGACCTGCTTGCTTTTCTCCAAAACAGCAGCATCTCACATCCTAGAGAGGGGGGAAAACACTCAAACAAAAATAACCCAATTATTTTTGTAACAAAGATCAAAAATTAAGCAGGAGGTACAGAGCATAACAGACCTTTTAGGAGGAGGAGTTGCAGGGAGAGTTTTCTGCTTACAAAGCACCAGAGTCCCTGGGAAGAAAACTACTCCTGACTATGGCCTCAGAAGACCCTTTTTCGCCTCTTCTGTTCTTACTCAGAGTTTACACCCAAGGCTTAAATGTCTTGGTTCTGCTGCAGCTGAACACCCTTGCGCAGATCCAACACAGCCTGAAATACATTACTTGTCCCCCAAGATCACTAATTGCCTGCAGGTAATTTAGTGACTGTCGATTGAAAGTCCCAGACCGCAGCAGCCACCTGGATACATATAGTCATTTAATCAGACCTGAAAAACTAGAGGATCCTTGTGGTTTCACACTAGATACCAAACTTGGGAAATTCCTCTAGCATGGTAATAACAAACAAGCAGAAATCTCTGTTGGTTGTGAGAGCTACAGCATGATCCTAGTGCCTAGCTGCCCTTCTACACTGGTATTACAGCTTCTAGTCTGTCCAGCATCTGTACGAACATGTGCAGCTTCTACCTAAATAGATGACCATGTCAATGTGAGAGACAACTCCTGTGCTCAAAGCTCATGCAGGAATAAAACGGTTACTAGGCACTGTAAAGGCTGATGCAAAAGGTAGCATTCAGGTTTTACCTACAAGACACAGGCCTGATATTGCAGCAAACAGTTCAGGTCAACATTTAAATGGCCAAAACTCTGAATAGTTACACCGATCCTTTCTTAGGTATTTATTTTATCTTCCTTTGATATGTCACTAAGCACATTCCGTCCTACACAGTCTTTCCTCCCAGCCTCGCAGCTCTCCTACATAACAACCAGAAGCTACATAAGCTACAAAAGAAAAAAACCTGCTTTGGTGAACACCAGAAGCACCCATGATTTTCTCAAACTCTTCATTGCCCCATCTGAGAGTCAAAGGACAGGATCTCCTAAAGGCTCTTTCACAGGCACTGCCCTCAAAACCACTCACTGCTTCTCTACTAGTGCATGAAGAGATTAGGAAGAGTTTCATTTTTAAGTCTATGTAGAGGTTTTCTGAAATTACACGTAATTTTTAAGGAGGATAAGACCTTTCCTTGCATCTGACAAGTGACAGGGATGTGGACCCAGCAGCACAGAGCAGTGCCATGCACAACCCACCACCATACACACAGGGAAAGCTCTACACTCAGATGCAGTACCTAATAACGACAAAAAATTGCTCTTCATGTCAGTTTTCTATATGTTTCGCTTAGTTCTTTTAGTCAGACACAGAAATTGGAAATGATTTCTCCTTCTTTTGCTGAGGTAGACTTTTAAGTAGATATTGCTAAAGAATGCATAAACAACCAAAAAATTTAAAGCAGGTAATTTCATCCTCATTAAGTGCATATCATTGAAGCGTTTCTCACATTCGCTTCTCTGCTCCAAGGTAAAATCCCAAACTATTTATGGATGTTGAGAGGAAGGAACACATAGTTCAGTGCTCAGAGCTATGAATGGAGAACATTTACGAAAGGCAAATAAAGGAAAGAACAACCATTAATGGAAAAAACTGGGAGCAGAATGAGAAACATCACACAAATAGAACTGTCCCAAGAACTTACGCTTTCATCAGGGACCACAAGCCCTGAGGTTGATGATGGCTGTAGGATGAGTTTTCCTCTCCCAAATAGAAACACCTCTCACTACGCTGTGCGTAGACCAAGGAAGGAAAAGGCAATACAGCCTGACATTTAAAGGCATACAGCTCCATTCAAAGGTAATTTTTTATTTCTTTAGATCAACTGCCTGGCCAGTTACAACACCTGCTTGTACTGATTTCGTCCACCTGTACCCACACAAAGTTTTTACATGCTGAGTAAGCGTGGAGAGTCAGGTGCACTTAGACATGCTGCTACAACGGGACTGGTTTTAACCTATTTACATTTATCCATCGCTTTGAAGTTGCCCAAGGGTCAGCATGCCCTTGCTACTGGAGGTTTTTGCTCTGTGCAGGCATTTCTGGTGTTATTTTAAATAGGTAAGGCACAGCAGAACATCCTGTTTATGACCTGCTGAGAATCATCACCCAGGCAAAGCAGGAAGAAGGGCAAAGCTTGTATATTTACATTACCGTTAAACATTCACCACTACTAGACATTTCCCTAGACTGAAGGGTGACAACAGTGGACAAGGAGAGTCTTTTCTGGACATCTGTGCTGGTTTTGTCTGGGATGGAGTTAATTTTCTTCATAGTAGCTAGCATGAGGCTATGTTTTGGATTTGTGCTGGAAACAGTGTTGATAACCCAGGGATGTTTTCATTACTGCTGAGCAGGGCTTACCCAGCCTCAAGGTCTTTTCTGCCTCTCACCCCACCCCACCAGCAAGGAGACTGGGAGGGCACAAGGAGTTGGGAGGGGACACAGCCAGGACAGTGGACCCCAACTGACCAAAGGGATATTCCATACTGTATGACATCATGCTCAACATATAAAGCTGGAGAAAGAAGAAGCAAGGGGGGGACATTGGGAGTGATGGCGTCTGTCTTCCCAAGTCACTGTTATGCGTGATGGAGCCCTGCTTTTCTGGAGATGGCTGAACACCTGCCTGCCAATGGGAAGTCGTGAATGAATTCCTCGTTTTGCTTTGCTTGCGTGCGTATCTTTTGCTTTATCTATTAACCTGTCTTTATCTCAAGCCATGAGTTTTCTTTGACCCTTCCAATTCTCTCCCCATCCCACCAGGGGGGAGTGAGTAAGCAGCTGTGTTGAGCTTAGTTGCTGGCTGGGGTTAAACCGTGACAACATCTCACTCCTGCGTAGAAATCCTAGAGACTTCCTTTAATGACAGAAATCCAAAGAGCTACAATAAGCTTTTTAAATTAAGCACAGCAATTAAAAAGCAAACAAACAAATGACAGGTAAATCCCTGAGGCACTAGTGAGGAACAAAAAATCTCGCATTAAGTCTGCTACCACCCACAAAACAGACAAGTGGCTTACAGAGATGCCTGCAAAGAAGCCACGGGTGGAAGATAACCCTGATAACGCCAACACAAGCGACCAATGAGGAAATGGCAGCAGTGACCCTTCTCCTGCTCTGTCTATGAGCTCCTCACCAGCCACGTGAAGAGGCAAAACCAAGGATGATTGAATTAGATATGAGAAGAAGTTGGCCCCCCTAAATCCAAAATGATCAAGAAGTCTATTTGAAATGCGGATTCACATCCACTATCATGGGTGATGAACCTCACCCTAAGCACACGTCATGCCTTGAAACAGGAGCTAAGGACTGCATGAAGTCACCAGCACGAGCAGACGTTCAAACCCAAAGCATCCAGAACACACAGACAAACCTCCACCATTTTTTTTAGCAAAGTTTCAAGTCACACAATACTCAGTCCAGGATTTTACGAAACATCACTAAATTTAATGATAGCAGCCTCTTTGCAGGATTCTTACTCAGAAAGAAAAACCAAAAAGCCACATACCCTTGGGGAAACACTTGTCCTTCTGTGTGGCTGGTGTCTTCCCATGGCTTTTCCTCAAGGCAGGAGAAATGACCATGAATTTGGAAGTCCACACAAATTCAGGAGTACACTTAGTCCTCTGGAAGTGGGCCAGAAGTCCTCCCACACCTCCCCAGAACTGCCCGTTGATCGTCTGGCTGTCATTCTCCACGGACAGCAAGTCCTCCATACCTGCCTACCTACCAACTCACCAGAAATGAGTTGGAGTGCACTAGAAGTGGCACTGTCCAACCTGCAGTAGACAGACCAGAAATAATGGTTTCAAGACAGAAAACAAAACACAATCCACCAGATAAGCATAAAAACAAGAAGAAACATGGTAGATAAACCTAAGGCCCCTAGCCAAACCCTAAAAAGGCAAACAAGCTAAAAAAGGGACTCTCCACAAAAAAAGACCATGCAGAACACAAGATAAGGTAAAAATAACATAACCTGAGGAACCCAGGGCCAGTAAACCCAGGTTCTGTCCATAACGGTAACATGCTTTAATCCTAACTTGCTTAAACTCTGGCATATCATAACCCTGCCACCCTATAACCCTAGCAAACTGTAAGCCTAGCACATTGCAGTCCTAAGATATAAAAAAATTGAACATAAACTCCCTGGAAATCTCTGCCAAGGCCTTCAGGTGGCCCCAGATTTCAGACTGCACAAATTTGAAATGGGAGTGGGACAGAGCCACTGGGATGTCACCAGCATTCATCGTCACATCATCCGTCACACCCTGAAAAAGTGCCCGTGTTAAACACTCCTGGGGAGAAAGGCTGAGGCACTCAGAGACTTTGAACAAGCCAGCCATGACCACAGGGCTTTGGCTCATCATTTCTGTTTCAGAGCCACCACGCAGATAACCCCGTCTTTCCTGAGAGACACCTTGGGGCAGCCATATCCAGAGCCAGGTGGCTGGATACAGCCTTTGCGCTGTGAGGAAGCACTTTATGGGAGCAGAATCTCTCATGAGGGCACTGAAAAACCCTCCTCAGGCCTGGATGCCTGAGAAACATCTCTGCGCTGCTCCATAGCTCACCAAAACCATGGGTGGAGGAAGGCTGCTCTGGAGGCTTCCAAGAGAACCAGCTCACCTGGGCTGCTCTGTGGCCAGTGGGCACCTTTGCTGTGAGGTGGGTCTCAGCGTTGCTCTGCAAACAGCTGTCACTTCCCTGCAGGACACTCTCCAGCGCACAGTGTGTCTGTGCTTGGTCACCCTGGGGACAAAGGTCAGAAGGGAGAGATTTGCTTTGCACCAGGTCTGCCAAGCAAAGAAACTGAGGGAGTTTCTCAGTGCACAGAAGCACAGCTGGAGACCTAATTCGCTGACAGGCAGTCAGGAGGATTGAATTTCATCCATTGGGGTCCCTTTGAGAGCAACAAGCACACAGATTGTTCTGGAGGGTGCATTTTACACGGGATCCTGTGCAGTTTTATTCCCTGGGAAAGTGCTCTGACACGTACCTGCTTCTCAGATAGCGTAGGACAATTAAAATACAGTAACTCATTAGTCAGTATGGACTAATTTCTGGCCCATCATGATGCTAACAATAGTCAACAAATCCCTCAACTAGCTTAGTTCAGACTGTATTTATGACAGTTATTTTGCTCTATATTTTAGGGGAAAGCAGATTGCACAGCTTGCCTCTTTGATGTGGAGGGTCAGGTTTCAAAAGAGTGCTACAAGCCCCCAAAAACCACAGCATAGTGCAGCTTATACAAAAAGTAAATACCACATCACAAGCCATATTGCATGCTTCTATCAGAGGAAATGAGGTTTATGTAGGCGTGTGGGAAGTGGGCCTTTTGTTCAAAAAAAGAAAATCCTGATTAAAAGAAGTTCATGTACTAAAACAATCACGCGACATCCTTTTTGATTTGTCTCTAAATCTGCATGTAGATTTTATTCCTTCACTGCTATCTGAAATCGTACTAATTGAGGCACTTTTCATGTAAAACCAAGAAAGCTCAATTCAGAAGACAAAGACCCTTCTTAGTGGAACCAAACATCTGTGACTACAATACACCTTCCCCCTCATTTAAACATAACAGCATAGTAAAAACAGTTTTTAAATTCCAAACTGAGAGGTTAAAAGTTTGAAAACTACATGACATTCTCATTTTAGCACAAAATAATCAATTTCTTTTCACTTCTCTGCCAACCTTACCCTCATGTTTCTTATTTTTCAGGCTGCACCACAGAAAGCCAGGACCCACATCTGCACAAAGACTTCCACTGCTCAAACCAGCGTGCAAAGCACTGAGGAGTCTTGGCTCTGTCTTGGCAGTACAGGAGCAATCCATCTCAAAGTGCACTACACATTTTGCATTTGGAGGTATCACATATACATGGTTAGTTATTGCTTTTCCTCCCAATAACAACAAAAAAGAAAAAAAGAAACCCTCCTCGCTTCCATGGCTCTTCTTTCTAGGCTGGAGATATATGGCAGTGACTACCTATTTATCCAAAATACAAGCCACCTTTTGAACGATTTTCAAAGCTGGCCCCAAAAATAGGTCTTAAATAATAATCAGTCTAAAGAAAGACCAGAGGTCTCTGCACTACTGGAGATACGCAGGAACACTTTTATTTACTAGACTCTTCATAAAAACAAAATGTTTGTTTTGGCGACTGAACTACAAGACATAAGGACTTCAGACATAAAGACTTAGTGAATAGGAACATCCTGCAATACCTTGATTGCTTGCTAGCACTTGCATGGTTTCAGAATGCATATGTAACCACACGGACTGTATGGAGATTATCGGGTATTTATTTTGCTATTAGTGCCAATGCCACAGTTGTGTGAGGTATAACACAAGCGTATGAAAGCCTTGACCAAAAGAGTTTGCAAACCACCTGTTTTTTAACACAGTCACTGTATTTCAACCCTTCCACCTGTGACCGGGGGGGACACAACTTACCTGGTCTGATCAAATATTCAGTCAGCAGAGGTAATATTGAATCAATAGAAAATCTGGGCCCAACCTCTACATTCGCAGTTGGGATACAAGACTGGTATCACAGGTCTCACACCTCAGTCCCACCTAAGGTATGTAGCTTGTTTCATTTCCCACTGGTCAAATATTGCTCCTCACGGCTCTCTTTAGACTGGGGGCTTGCGGTAAGGGAGGGAAGAGAGTTCCTTACTTCATGAGCAGTCAGGGCGTGTTCTCCTGCTAAAAGCAGCATACTCAGGCCTCCCGTTTGTGTAGGATCTGTTAAAAGAGTAAAAGCAAGTCTTAAGTTTATTCATTTGCCTGTTTAAAGAACATAACCATTTGCAGTGTTAAACCTCCCGGAGACTACTTGCCACAGACACTCTAAGCAAGCTGCCATAAAAGGCAGTTCAAGAGAATCACAAATGACCATTTCTGTACCCTCTGGGAGAGGGTTTCAAAGCTGTTCGAAGGATTTAATTGGATTTGTGTGCTTAACACCCCATTGCGTGGATTTACAATTTTACTGCCAAAGGTTTTATGTACTACAGGGATGGGTATCTTTAAAACAAAAACCGTCATGATCTCAGCATAAATATACACACAGATGCTCTAACGTCACACATGTTTATAACTCAATGGATGCTCCTGGCAAGGGAGTGGTTCCCTTCTGTAGCCACTGAACAAGTAAAAGGATGGAACAACATGACATGATCAAGCTCTGAAGCAAAATTTCTATTTTTATTTAGCTTTAATTTAGAGCTGCATTTAGTGGTGAAAAGTTCCAGCCTGACAGCTCTGAAACATGAAGCGCTTGATCCTCTCTGCTAGAACCATGCAAGTTACTGGCCAGGCAAGCTGCCTGCCTACTTGTTGCCCTACCAATACAATATATAATTGGGGAAAGTAAAATGGAGATATAAATGTTCTTTCTCCAAGTATTTGATGCTGACAGCTTCTCGCCTCCAGTCTTCCTGCGACTCAGCAGCTCAGAAGATGACAACAAGAAGTGAAAGCAATGAATCCTGACACTGCATTACTCATGGAGTGGCTTTTCCACTCAGAACAGTGGTTGCTCTTCGTCATTATGAAGACTTAATTGTCTGTTTTTGGGGGGGGTGCCTTGGAAACAGTGCAGGGGCCTCATTTAAGAGAGTGTCATCTAGAGAGAGGGAGACGGACTGTGGCCCAAATGTCTCACGCAACAGATAGAGCATGAAAGAAAGGTAAGCATTATCCTTCCTGTATTACTGAGACACCAACTTCGCTAACGATGAGACACCAAAGATGAGTCACTATCCACAGGTCTCTCTAAGCACGCACTCAGGTTTTCCAATATCCCTTCCCTGAACTACAAAAAAACTCTCCCTACAACAATAAATTACACACGCCTGGGACCATTCCCTGGAATGGAGGCCAACTGGCACAATTACCCTTGTCCTTTTGGTTGCATTTTGTTATGCAAAATTTGGATGCAGAATAGCTACATCCAAAATGCCCACTGGGGAATCCCCTGGCCCATTCCCACTCATGAGCAGTGCCAAGGAATTTGTTGAACTTTTCAGCTGACATGGGCCAAACCCGTACCTGTAAACCTCCAAATGATTTAGCACTACAGATCAAGGTCCAGTTCATGGGAGCACTCACTGGTGCCACTTAATTCAATACCACAGATGCTGCCAAAAGCTCTCCTTCAGACAGCATCTCACACTGACATACACAGGGTAGGTTTTGTCAATACTGTCTTAGAACAGCAGTAAACAGAAGCCAAGGAAGGCAATGTGAATAAACCAAGCTCATCCACTGTCTCAAGAAGAGAAGAGTGGCTCATTATCTTAAGAATACAGCCTAAAGAGCACCTGGCTTCAAACCCAATATTCAGTGTTAGCTACCTGTAGGTCTTCTTCCCGCTCCTCAGTTTTAGATAGCTGAAGAACATCCAACTTATGGCTCTAAAATTCTTTCCCCTCTTCTAAATATCTTCTTGGTGGTCACAGCTTTCTGCCCTTCAAATAAGTAGCTTCATTTTTTACTTTTTTACTTCATTTACTTTTTTACCTCATTTAGTTCAGATCAACTTCCTGTAGAGAAATACTCAAAACTACAGATGACTCTAGGTCTTAGGCCCAGCTCACCTCCTATTGGTGAATGCAGCAAAACTCCTACAAAGGCATCAGGATTGTGTTCATATATTTTTGGCTTTTAAAGACGCTATTGCCTCTCCCCAGTGTATATAACATACATTGAGATACTTCATCTAGTATAACATGATTTAATGAAGTTGTGGTTATCCGTGGTGATAAAGGAAAAATTCTGAATAGATTCTCAGTAGAGAAACAGTACGCTAACAAAGGAACTTCCCTGACCACTCAATTATTATTTCTTGCCTAAGCTATGGTGAGACTCCCTGTAAATTGTTTGGCCTGTTAGAACCACTATAAGGTTAATAAGAACATATGTGCGCTATGCTTGCAGAATGCAGAGAGAATGTTTGTGCATGGTATTAAAGAGCTACAATCTGTGGGATCTGGCTGAAGAACAGCGGTCTTGTGAAGGTCCAGCTGCTCCAACCCTCAACATAAGATGTGAGGAAGAACTGCAGGAGACAGCTGGTCTCACATAGGATTGATGTTGTTAATAAGATTAAGAAAAAGTGATGCCATAGATAAGACCAAGAAAGAGTAATGCCACTGAAGTTAAGATGGGTAATTCTTCGAAAACCAGAGACTGCAATCTGAAAGATAAAGGACACTTGTGGATGTTCTCCACATGAAAATCGGAGGAGCATCCAAGTGCTCAGGACAGCAGTCTGACTCCACTGTCCGGTGACTTGGTTAGCCACCAGACAGCACATTGGACAGCTGAGACTGGTGAACTGTAGAGGCTAAGCGAGCATATATTTGTTCCTGCAAGTAGTTTTAGCTAAAAAAGGCTGTTCCGCTCATAATGATCTTGCTTATTTAGGATACAGCAACCTCTAATGTTAAGAACTTTTGGCACCCATTATTGTATTCAAAGGTAATTTTGTAACTTGGCATTGTGCATGCATCTCTCTTCTTCACGGTTAGAAGAACTTTCAGACCTTTTGCCTACAGAACTGCAAAAAATTACAACCTGATCTGAGTGTTTTATTTTTGCTAAATGCTAACCACAATCATTTCACCAAAAGACAATGTGCAACGTTTGACACGTTTGCATTTTGTGATCTGACTGGAAAATTATTGAACATATATTAGGTTGAATTCATGGAAGTATGGTCTGGAGAAAGGATGCCAAAACTGACAGTTTCTTTCTCTTACTGTGACAATAACTACCTGTAGCTACCAGTGTCTACAAAGTATTTTGCAAATAAATATGAGCTCTTTCTCCCTGTCCTCTCACCAGGCATAAATCTCATGGCTATGTTATTGTGGTGCTGAATCCCAGCTAGCAGACAGGATATTTTAGTGTTGGCTTAAGGATGCATTTAGCATATCCACATAGTTCTTGGTCAGTAGGCAGTCTGAGCTCATGCCTGTCCTCAAATACTTGTGCAGACATTCTTTCTGTTGCATTTCTGTAAGGCTGAGAAAAAAGTTGAATGATGACCATCATTTACCACATAATTAAATTTTGAGATCTTAGGGGCTAACCTTATCTCTCCTGGTACCTCCAGTTCTGACCAAATCCTTTTTAATACAACATCTTTTTACAAAGCATGCTATACTTATAGCTTGTTCAGCTTATGTGACTTTGTCGAATCACATGTTTCTTCTCCATCCTTTACCTACATTCTTCACGTAATGTGAACCAAATGGCTATATGTTTGGACAGCAAGGAAATCCTACTTAGTACAAATGAGATACAACGGAATGAAGGCACCCCAGTGCAGTAATATTTAACCTCCTCTCAACACACCACTGTTGCCTCCTACTCCTTCCCATAGCTCTGAACTTTCATTGCTTGCAGTGTTCCCCCCAGAGACGTAAGTCCATCGGTGAACTAGACCAACTCTCGCTCTACCCAAAGTCAATAGGAGTTTTGCTTAATTGTAAGCAATTTTGAATACAAGACATAAATATCTATTTGTTTGAATGCATTCAAAAAGTTTATTTGAGCAGTAACAACATAATTAAAAATCCAAACACGTTTCAGTATCTTTTGCATATGTCTAGTTGTTTTCTCTTCCCTCTCAATTCAGAATGCTTTGTCTCAGCCATCTCTCATTAATTCTCTTTTTGGCCTATCAGTTAGTTGTCTACTCTTCTTGGACACTAAATAAACTTTGTACTTTGGGATAACTTTCAAGCACCATTTTGCTGAATCATAGCTATACCTTTATCTTTGCTGACCCATACTCTACCTGAAAACAACTGGGAGGTCCTTTTCAGATATGCATTTTGGCCGTTAATGTTGTATTGCAGTATTTTTATTAGCACTGAATGAATCTCTCAACAAGTAAATGAGAAAGAAATCACTAAACATGTCTGTGCAATTAATTATCCTAATATATTGCAGACAAAAATTATTTCATAAGTAGCTGATCAAATGATATCTAGCTTCCTATGGATTTATGTGTTACATGCCTTCATTTACTCAGTTCCCTCTCCTCAATGCAGTATAATCAGCTCCTTTACTATCTGCTTTCTGTTTGACTGAACAAGTAGCAGGGTGCATTGGTCAAATAGATGCTGCACCATGGAGTAGAAACACAGGTACGTTAAAATTGCCTTTCCTTGGTAGGGCAACTACTTTGGTCTTTCTATACACCTGATTTTCCTAAAGCTTACAGGGGCTAAATGTGTTGAAGGTTTCCCCCCCCTCTGCCAGTCATACTTAAGGTCTCTAATCTTTTTTCAAACGTATGTAAAAACTCCACCCCTTTGTCAAACCAATGGAAAAAAAAAAAAAAAGAGAGACAGAGGGACAGGGTGTGTAAGTCTTGCTTCGTTGCAAAGCCTGGCAAAAAATACCCACTCTTACAGGAGACTGCATGAATGTTTCTCCTAAGTTCTCATGCCACATGCTTAAAATCTTACCGAACTATACCTTGAAGTTGTCAGAACTGTTCTCAGTTATTTGAGTTACTGTGTAATGCTGGACAAACACATTTCAACATTTAACACCTCCGTCTGAAACATTTGGGAGATTTCTGCCTACTTTTTATTTCCAAATCAAAACTAGCACAAATATATTCCTACTGTTCAATGTAAAAAAGGTAATTAAAGTTAAATGCAGCATCAATGAAAGATGTTCAAGAATTTATGACAACAAAATTCTTTGCTAACATCTTTGGCCATATTCTTGTGATTATGTCAGCTTCGATCTGGCCAAAATCCTGCAGGACTGCTCCATAAGAGTTAGTCCAGAACTGCAGCCGGAAAATCCTCAGTCATTCTTTGTCATTTTCAAACATTGAATTAAGAAGTTTGTTCTGCCAGTTTTCTAGTAAACTTTCCAAACTGATTTTCCAGATATTAGGGAGAGCCTTCTGCTGCTGGCAGATCAATACAGAAATGGACATATTTTGAGGAGAAAGAAGACATCAGTCCCCTATGATGCTCTGGGAAGGAGTAGGGCTGTGGAAAACCTGCCAGGAGCCTGCTGAGAAGTAAGTGGGTTGTTGCTGAGTTCTCTCTTAGCTGGACTGAGCTCTTCTTTCCAAAGGTCTGCTGCACCACTAAAATCAAATGCAGTGGGAATGTTTTCCCCATTTCTAATCCTTGCATGAAACATTCACTGTTGCTGGATGGTATTTGCCTCTGGGTTAAGAGCATTCATGCATATCAACTGGGTCCAGGACACTTTGGCACAAAAAATATGCCAGAGTAAGGTTGAAGAAAAGATGTTAATTGCTATCCAGCAGAGAAAAAGCGACATTATTGGCACAGGAAAATGTATTTCAAGAGGTGGTCTGGAATCTCATTTGCGGCCTATTTGAATGCCATTTCTTTCTTTGTGAGCAGGGATCATGTTGGATATTTTCTTCATAGGAAGGGCGTATGTTAAATAGAACATGAACTCTCAGCTCCAGATTCCTTTATACTAATGAAAGTCTAGAGTTAACTCCACAGCCTTCTGAATCTAGTTATATAGAACTTAATCAAAAGAGCTGCATAGCTCTTCTCATGTATTTGAGAGGACTGCAATATAAATGAAGTGAAAGAAAAAGTGGGTCACAACATTGGCAACCTTTTTCTTTCCCTCTATTTTTGGTCTCAGAGTTAAAGCCTTCAACATCTCCTTGTACGGACATAACAATTAATAAAAAACCAAACCTTACAGTGGAGGCAACCGTACAACTAAAATGGCTTTACTTTACCAGTGAGGAAAATACATAAAAATGGGCAACAGCCTATAAAAGCCCCAATATCATACCACATATGGTAGGAACTGATAAAATTAGCATAGGTGATCTGCAGATAATGTCTGGGAAATGTTAACAGTAAAACGGTATGCACTGAAGGCCTCCAAAGTTTAAATAAATATTCCAAGTAAATGTTATGAAAACCTCTATTCCTTTCATGAGAACCTGTTCCAAGAAGGCTGAATGAGATATAGTTTATTTACATGAATCCCATTTTGATCTTCAATAAAAATAAAGTACAGGCTGTGTTGGATAGGATAGTATTGCACACCCAGCAGGACAGGGCACAAATCCTGTTCATCTCAGAGATATGCCCAGCCTCTGGAAACAGGACATACTGTCCTCCTAGGAGAGCAAGCAAAATTTTGTTCTATGCATTGCTTCAGTTTTGCAGCCTCCAGAGTGCTTCAAAATGTAGGTTCGATTGATCCTCCTGTAGGAGAGAATCCAATTCAGTTTATTCCCTTTAGGATAGCTATAAAAAGCCAAAGGGAGAGGAGCATGTTCTGAAATGCTGGGTCCACACACAATGCCAAAAAAGGCCTCCTGGTCAGCAGAGAGAGAATTCCCCTGATCCTGGCCCAGCAGGACACTGCTTTTTACTTTGCAGACCTAATGCTTGCCTTGGGTTAAGCACAGCCTAGGTTGGAAGCAAGAGCAGAGGAGGTTTAGGGAGACGAGGGGAAGGCGGAGTTGGGGTGCTGAAGCAGGTCCATGATGTTTCCAGGGTTGGTGGACTTAGCAAAGCTTTAGGTGGGGATAGGGACGGGAAGAGGTTGCAGGTGCCACAAATGGGAAAATATTTTTTGAGAAACTACAGGAACAAGGTTTCTTTCTTCATCTTCCACTGTGTTTTAATTACAAATGAACAAATTCCTTATAGATTCTGGACCAAAGTTTCCATAATCCCTGATATTCAAGTGGAAACAATCCTTTCAACATGATGGATCACCAATGCACATTTTGGGTTGTTATCGAAGGGCTTGGGCAGTGGGATCAGCCCCTGATACTGTAATTTCAAGGTGGCATAGAGGTGGGGACAATGCAGAAAGTGAATGCTGGGGCCATGGAGAGGGCAGAACTGCCTCCCTCAGGGCTGGCTTATGCCATTTTCTGTCTGAGAGAACCAGGCCATTTGATTAATCTGAAAAATCACCTTTTTATAGATTCAAACCACGGCACAATAAAACCAGGTAGAATCAAACCTGAGTGACCCACACTTTCAATTCTTGATTTCTAAAGGCTAAAAATCTGAAATCCCAACAGGGTCACATTTGTCAAGTTTTAATTTAAACAAATGTCTTCCATTTCATAAACCAGTTTGCTTTTGGGCTGATGGTCCTCATGTCAGGTTTCATATTTGCGACCGAGTTACAGACCCTGAATTAAATAAATAATACAGAACCATGAACGCGTTCTACTTTTGTAGTAATTTTTACTTTGTAGAAATATAAAAATAAATATTTGCATTTGTTTAGTAAATTTTAGCTTGGTTGCATAACTTTTCTTTGTGTTCATTTAGCGTAGATTAAATGGCAGAGAAAAAGTATCTCTCGTGACAGCCATGTAAAATACTCCCAACAACAGAGTTTCTCCATTTACTGGACTAATTGCTTCTTGGATTTTTGTGCTGCACAACTTATAGGCAATACCTAAAACCAGAAAATAAATAAACTTACATTCGTTGCCAGGCTGTGGGTCTGTCTATAAACAGGTCAAATTGATGGGGGAAATAACAGTGGAGAATGTTCAAACTACCAGTTTTTCACTTCTGGCTTGTACTCATACTGGTTTTGTGCATGATCCAGTTTTTAAAACCTGAATGCGAAAGAGAATGTGAACTGTACATTGTCTCTGCTAACATTGTAATATGACAAAACAATTTCTGAGGATTTTTTTCCCAATATTAACATTTCAGTGACTATATTTTCCACAGGTAGGGTAGGATTTTCTTTTATTTATCCACATTGTTACATATGATATTCCCAGATGATTCACTGAATATGGCAATTTTACTATCAGATGCAGTATCTTTGACAGAACAAACAGCAATATTTAACTTTTGGAAAGCTAGTAGTTTCAAAAA
Source organism: Cariama cristata (assembly GCF_000690535.1). Taxonomy (NCBI): domain Eukaryota; kingdom Metazoa; phylum Chordata; class Aves; order Cariamiformes; family Cariamidae; genus Cariama; species Cariama cristata. Next base: position 13,933 of record NW_009631419.1, on the reverse strand, counting down.
ACTCCTTTGTAGTACTTACAGATTACCAACCTCAATGACCTAGGGTTAAAAAAATATTAAGCTGAAGTAAACTAAAAATATCAACAACTTGGGTATTACTTCAACATCATGCTTCCCTTGACACAAAACCAATTTCATTCATCTGCACCATTTCCTTTCATTTTTATTAGCTGTCCAAATCTTGGAGGCAGCTCTGCAAGTCCCAGTCCTACTTTTTTCAATTTAATAGGTCGCACTGAAAACTGATAAAAGATGCTTATGTATTTTCCTGCTACATTTGCAGTGCTGCCAACCACAAACTTAAAGAAAATAAGAATATAATCCTCATAGTCTTGGAATGTCGTAAAAGTCATGAAGAAGAAAAAGAAAGGTGGGTTATTCATATCTGACTTGGGACTTTTCAGTTCTGGAACTATAATTGCCTCACATTCTTCGTACTCTGCCTGCAAGGAAAAAAGACAGCTTTGCTTTTAATGCAAGGGGAGATTCTTATGAAATAGAAAAGTTTTAGCTTTCTCTCAGATAGAATCTTGAGGCTTTAAGAAAAAACATAACTTGTGAGACTTGTGATGAAATTGTGAGAGCTGGCAACACCTCAGTCAAGCTTGTTCTTCATTTCCATTGAAGTTTAAAGGAAAAATGCCAAAACCATACTTCTGGTGCAAAAAGTGATAAACCAGCAGGAAACAATCTTGCCCAGTCAGCTTTTTCCCTGAAATGAAAGACAAGTGTCTTGTAAAAGGTCTGCGCAGAGTTCCAGTGAAGTCAGATTGCAAAATCAGCTCTCACTGATTGCAGTGTTAAAATAGCATGTTCGCTTAAGGAGTCGTTCAAGGGAAGAGAGGATACTTTGCTACCAAGTTGAAATTTGGATATTCTGGGACTTGATAAGCCTGTAGCTCTTTAAAAGCTGGCTGACACAGACAAATCTTTTTCTTATTCCCTTCTTACCAAGATTAACTTTTGCTACTGGCTTTGCTGTGAAATATTCAAAAGTTACACTGAATCCTGTCTTTCTGTTTATGTTTAAGTTTCTGAATTTATCAAGCTAAACTAAATGTTTAACAGAAGTTGAAGTTAGCAAGCTAAATTAATTTTTTGCAATTTATTCAAGAAAGTGAGTTTATTGGATAAGAGGTACAGATCTAATGGGATAAGTTAAAATAGTGTAGGTTTAAGGGTAAATACAGCACCATGATGAATAGTATGAAAAGCCATATACTCATTATCTTTAAAACATGATGGCAATGCTGGTACCAAGTCATATTCAGCATCACAATATGCTTTCTACAGGTGGTGGTTTAACCCAATGCAAGGTCCCTTTGCCATCAAAAATGCCGGTGCAATCACCTGTTCTCCAGTTGTGTGTGCCCACCACGTCTTTCTCATTAGCACTGGCAACTACGCAGCCTCAGAGCTGTTGGATCTGCTTGCCCAGCTGCCTGAAAATCAGCCCATGAAAAAAAAAAAGGGGGGGGGGGAAAGAAAAAAGTTTAACATTTAGCTGAACCAGTAAGCTGACCTGGCTCTCTGTTCATCCCAAGTATCAGACATGGGTGGTAGCAGAAATATGCATGCAGTGGCAGTGGAAATGTAGGACTACCCTTTCTGCAGAAGCAAGGTCTTAAAAAAAACTTGAGTTATTCCTTAAACTGGACCTTGACATTACAAGTTTGTCTGGGTTAACAACATCTGTCTGGTTCTAACTGTGCTGCCTTTCCACCACCTTGCCCTTCAGGAAGCCCTTCGAACCTGTGCAAACTGGGCTTAAAAAAGACCAGATGAACTGACAGTTCTCCCTTGGCAGTGCTTTCTATCTGCTCCCTGCAGGTGTAAATCACCCCACCAGGTGCTAAGCAGAAAGCCCAAGGGATGGATTAATTTTTCCTCCTTGGCTGCTTTGTATTACTGTACTAAAAATGAATGTAATCATAGTAAAAAACTGTTCGCAAGTCCTGACAGTATCTAGCTTAGCATTAGGTTCTTGATGCTACCAGAGTGCAGAACTTAAATATCTACAGATATTTAAGGTGTTCATTTATCCTTTGTTTTATTTTATTTCCACCTGCCTAAATCAAATGAATTTTATATTAAAGACAAGATTTCCACTAGGAATCAAATTAACAGGCTGAAATAGCTACCAACACAAGGTTTTGTTACTTGGTGTAAGAGAGGGCTGTATACACTTCACTGAAAATCTTAAGCCATTGTTTTAAGACTTTCTATGTCACAAAGCAAATTCCTCCCTACCTTCCTTGACAGTAGGCAAAAATATCATAAGCAAAAAATCAGCGTTTGAAAAATTAAGAAAGAAGAAAACTAAAATTTTCTGCAATATAACATGAAACTTTTGTGGAACAGAAAGGGCATTTATCTCTTAGTGTGGGCAAATTCCTAATGAGTAGCGCTGTGTCTTTTACTTTGTCCCTGTAAAGAAACAAAATGGGGGCAATGAAGTCAAAATTAACTGTTAACTGTGTGTAAAAGTGACTTGTCAAGTTCAGATACACAACTAGCTGTTTGGTGTGAGTGATTGAATACACAGCAGTTCAGAATTATCAGACTCACTGTTGTTGGGGAAACAGCTAATTTTTTTCTCATCAGAAAGCAATTATATACTTGAATAACTAATTGAGCAATTAAAATCCCTTCTAAGACAAATCCTTTGCTAAGCTAATACTTAAACTGTATTTCCTTTCCACATTCACGAGGCATCTGCAGTTTCTGCCCTTTTTTGCTGTATAGCAGGATCCTGCCTCTCTGTTTTGCCTGTTTCTCTTCACACAGTGTGGAGTCCAAAGAAACAACGTGGACGAGGTCCAAATAAATACTCACTGTGTAGTGTGCAAGGCCAAGCCACGTATAAACACCATTGCTTTGGCTGAGTTCTGGTGGCTCTGAAACAGAGGATACAGTCAAGGTCACTAGACATTTCACAAGCTGTGAGAGGGATACTCCTCGATTCCTATCACTGTAGACATATTGCATTAGTTTGATTAAGATGAAAGCTGTATTTAAATTTGTAAACTAATATTAGTCTAACAGGACATCCAGAGGTCACCTAGCCCAAAGCAGGGCCAACTTTAAAGTTACATCAGGTTGCCTGACGTCTTGTCCAGTCTAATTCTGAGTATCTCCAATGATGGTGGTGATACAACAGCCTCTTTGGGCAACCACTTCCAGTGCTTGACCTCTCCCACTGTGAAGAATGTGTCTGTTCTTTCCCAGAGATTCAGTTCAGGAAAAGAGCAGATTACACCAAGCATTAGAGCCAAAGAAGAGGGACAGCACGTGTGCTAGGCAGACACTGGAGGGGCAAGTGGCACCAAAGGCATGGAGAATATGGCTCCCAGAGCTGTCGGGTCATTTATGCCACATGCCAGGTGGTAGCAGTGGGAATGCCAGTGCTGTGCAGGACTGGAGGATGATGTCTGGATCCATGAGCGGTAGAGGAATGCTGGTAGTTTTTGCTTCTGTTCTTCTGAAGGTGAAGATCTTCTATTTGAGGTCGCTTCACCTTGAGGTCAAGATGGTATTCAAGCACTTCTGTAACTCAGAGTGTGATGAGGGTTGTGTAAAGAGTTCGCGTAGCCAGTTGCAACCTTTATAAAACCCTTTGTAAACTTGGCTTGATGGCCGAAAAAGGCCATTTACAGCATCTTCCCTAGCCTGCGAGAGATTACTGGGAATCGGTGATCCTGCAGAGCCACCCAAAGTGTGATGTGGCTTGCCAAATTGCTCTGAGGAGCAATCGGTCAGACTTCAGGTTCTCCAACAGCATCAGTTGTTGCAGAGATTCATTCCGGACGCTGTTGCAGCAGTAGCATCGTAGGTCTGAGGCTCTCTGCTTGTAGGCAGCTTCGTTTTTACCACCAGTAAAAAAATCCAGCCCTGTTAACAAACACGCTATCTGTACTAGACTGCTGCCTTAAGGCACAACCAGAAGTTGGGACAGCCTTGTGCTACATTTTCTCTGTGTGCACGACAGAGCCATATGCTACTCATTCAGGGGATCAGTTTTAGTCCCGCTCCTTTAACTGAGCTGTGCGGGGCAGTTCTGATCTTGTACTTTTAAATCTGACGATGTATAAAGAAGTAGAACCCCGTTTTTGTCATTTTTTTTGGATCCAGTTTCTAACCGAGAGGGCCCGTTGATTTCAGTGGTGTTGTACACGCAATTAATCTGCTTTTTGTGTACAGTAAATCCTATTCTGTAGATGAATGAAAACCCATTTAAGGGAAGTGTTCACCACTTGCTTTACCAACTCACTTCCAGAGAGGATGGGAGTTGATTCATAAGGAGGTCAAGAAATCAAGTAACACAGAAAAAAAACCATTTTTTTTCCCTTTAATGTTTGCAGAAAAGAGGATAGAGGCTCTTTTATGCATGCTAGGCTGAAATTCTCCATTTTAAGGAACTGTTTTTTCCTTTAGAAAAACTGTAGAAAAATCTGCAGAAAAATCTGCTCAAAGCCTCGTGTTTTGCAGCACAATCAGCTGCTGCCTGTGGCATCACTTCCAAACCAGTTTTCTTTTCCCCATAAATAATCAAGTCCATTTGTCTATAGTATTTTGCATCCTGTGCTAAGGCATTCGTCTCATGCACGCATTTAAGCATGCACACACAGGGATGTGCTGGGAGATTTTTTTTCCTCTGAGGCAAAGACAAGGAAATGGTGGAGACCAAGTCTGAAGTCTCTTGCTGTCAGTGATGGGAGATTCAAAGGTTACTTGATAAGCTCTGAGCCTCTGTGTGAACATCTTAGATCAACTGAGAATGTGTCAAGGTCTATAATGTTACTGAGAAACTTTAAAACCTCTGTGGATTAGGAAAACCATTCCCACGGCTTACTTCGCCCCTTGGGCAAACATTGTTGTCTCAGAATCGGATAACTTATGGGATGTTACAAGTCTAGAGGCTCTAGGCTATTTCCTTCTGACAGTGTAGCTTGGACCTCATGGGGTATTAGATGATTATTTTGATTTTGTTCCTAACTTCAACTTCATCATCAGGCTTTGCAAAATAAGAAAATGAGAAGGTTCGGTTTTGTTGTACTTATCTGTTGGTGCCCCCATGATTTTAGAAGATAGAGTTAATTTTGGCAGAAGACATACTCTTTTCCAGCGATTGCACTCCAGTGGTGAAGCATGGATTTCCATAAAGCTTGAACAGAAATAAATAAGAGAGAAAAAAAGATGTAATTCTGCTAACAGTTTTGAATTTTTTTCCCCGGTAGTTAGCATGGGAGAAATAGAAATGGGAATTGGCAATCCTGATACAGTAATGATTGCAAACATAGCCCAGCGTTCAACTTCAGGTCAAGCAGGATTACAGAAATGAAGGAAAAAACAAGTAGACTAAGAAACATGGAACGAAATTTACCAACTAAAATTACACCAAAGTTGGAAAAAGCCTTTGTGTATGCGCTTGTTTCTAAAACTGATGCCCTACGCATCTCAGGCAAACTGCTGATCATTTTTTTCAATTCCAAATTCTCTGATCACTTACCTTGGGAGAAAATGTTTGTTGGAACTTGCTGTATTTCTACTAGACTTTTAATTATCCTACCGGGATGCTATTTACAGCCAGCATTTTAGGGTGAGTCTTGGAGGTGCAGTTCCCACTGACATTAACGATGTGTGCATGCTGTGAAGATAACTATAATCCCTTTGCAGATTAAACACTTGGTCCTGTCAAACCTTTTCCTAACGCTGTAAATCTGAAGGCATTCAAAGTGGGTGTAGGACGTGCTTTTTTTCTTTTTTTTTTTTTTTTTTTGGTGTGTCATATGAGTGATTGCAGTATTTTTGATTACTTTGGATGAACAAAAATATCTCTCTAAGACTGATATTGTCTGCCAGAAATCATAGATCGTCCCTTTGTACTCAGCACTGGTGAGGCCACACCTCGAATACTGTGTTCAGTTCTGGGCCCCTCACTACAAGAAGGACATTGAGGTGCTGGAGTGAGTCCAGAGAAGGGCAACGAAGGTGGTGAAGGGTCTGGAGCACAAGTCTGATGGGGAGCGGCTGAGGGAGCTGGGGGGGTTTGGTCTGGAGAAGAGGAGGCTGAGGGGAGACCTGATCGCTCTCTACAACGACCTGAAAGGAGGGGGTAGCCAGGTGGGGGTCGGTCTCTTCTCCCCGGTAACTAGCGATAGGACAAGAGGAAACGGCCTCAAGTTGCGCCAGGGGAGGTTCAGGTTGGATATTAGGAAGAACTTCTTCACTGTAAGAGTTGTTAGGCATTGGAATGGGCTCCCCAGGGAGGTGGTGGAGTCACCATCCCTGGAGGTGTTCAAAAAACGTTTAGATGTGGCGCTTCAAGACAGGGTTTAGTGGGCATGGTGGCATTGGGTAGAAGGTTGGACTTGATGATCTTTGAGGTCTCTTCCAGCAATAACGCTTCTATGATTCTATGATTCTATAGTTATGAATGGGTGGCCTGGTTAGTGTAGGTGTTCAGGACCTTTGAAAGTCACACCAAAGAGTCTCTACAGTATATTCTTGCTGGAGCTAATGTAGTTAAAGTGTATAAAAAAATTGCAAATTTTAATTCTTCAATTTAATTTAAATCCACTGTCAGATTGCTGGCGGCCCATTCTGCATTGATATACATTCACTGCAGCAGGAGGAGGGTTCTGTGAGTTTCACGAGTTGTGGACAAAACCAGAATGATCCCATGCAAAAAGTAATTGCTCTCCCTTCTGAAATATAACCTTCTCCACGCACTAAGTGCATTATGTCTAGTTTTGCTCTCCATGGATATGTTGTATCTCTAGCTGAACACAAAACTGATGTGAAGAATTTCAACATCAAACTTGTAGACATGCTGTGCTGGTCTACAACCAAATTAATGTGCAGATAATTGCACAAGGAATTGATAAACATGTTTCAGACAGAGAGACCTAACTGTGGGCATCCTGTGCCCTGCAGACCTCTGCTTTGTTACTAAGCCAATAGGGGAATCCAGAGAGAGGCAGAAACACAGCTGAAGTATTCAACGTCTTCAACCTAGATAGCAAAACAAGGCATTTAAGAGAAAGATATAAATAAACCAAGACATAATGTAGCCTTAAAATTAATTCTATTTAATATTGTGCAGTTAGATGTATAATGCATACATTTAAACACAGAGATATTGAGATAAATTCAGGCTCACGGATAAGTGGGTTTCCTGGGCGCGAAAAGCCCTCACACTTGTTGGCACTGGCTGATGAGATGGCTGTTCTGCTTCATCTGCTACAGGCAAAGCTGAGCTGGCTCCTGTTGGGTTCAGGGCTGTATCTGCCTTTGCCATCCATCCACCCCAACAGAATGTAAGGCCTAGCCACATTTATCCCTTCTTTCTTTTTCCAACCATGTAGTGGTAGTAAATCGTTAATTAATTCTTAAGGGTAATCTAAAGGTTTAGCTCATTAAAATGGCCCCTAAATACCTTGCAGTTATTCAGGAAGATTATCTGGCCTACCCAAAGCCTCATGAAAACCTGGGTGGGAATGGAAAGCAAATGTACTGGGAGAGTCTAGGAGTTCATTACTACCATCTTAGAACCCATCTGAAGTACCCTTGAAGGAAACGAAATGTCACGCATTCGCATCCAAATTACAATCTGCAGTTGTGTGATATTAAGAGCAAAAGTTTTAAAAATGGCACAATAGTAAATTTGTGTTGGGGAGGCTTTGGCTTCGGCGGCATACACTGTTCTCTTTAGCCCTGTTCAATACTTTATGAACCTTCTGTACACTCTGGGTAATCTCCACATGCTCAGGCTGCATGCACACCAGGCTTGGTGCTGTTACTGCTGAAGTAGCACGAAAAAGAGATGCATCCATCCTATGTCCAGAGTCTGAACTGGAGGCAAACTCAACACTTCAGCAGAAAAGATTATTTCTCACTGCATGTCCCCAGTTGTCACGCTCATTCCTCCACTGCTTGCAGCTGCCATCTGGGAAGAAGGCTCCTCCAAACCTCTTTAATAATAATTGAAAATGCTTTTTGAAAAAGGGAGAGGAAATGCAGGCATTACACATCAGGAAGACTACCAGGAAGACACACAAATTAATTCAGGGCTATTTTATGAAGTGCGGGGCACTCAGAAAATTTCCAAGTACATGAGCTAGACGAAACACGGAAGGGCAGATCTCCATGTAAAATAGCATATTTCCACGTAAGTCACATGGAGTGATGCCAGCTGAGACCTCTTCTTTACAGTTTATATTATTGATCTTTAAAACAATACACAGGTTTTGTACGTGGAACTGCAAAGTACTGAAGAATATTTACATCGCAGCAGAAGGGCCTTTTGATTCTGTGATCACTGCTCCTGCCTGCACTTCTAGTTAGTGTTTCTATAGGCAAAGAAGTAGCCGTTACTGGTAGCCCAGAAAAGGAAGCGTGTAATTGTCCTCCCAGCAGGCTAAGTCCTAAGAAGACATCAAGGTACTCCCAGGCCCTTCACATGCACTCCTCTGCGAGTCCAGGAGAGGCCACTTACCTCTGCAAGCAAAACCTTCAAAGCTGGAGATGAGGGTATACCAGGTGATAAGTCATTCAGGGTCTCTGCAGAAAATTTCTCCCAATTCAGCTGGTTGCCTCCACCCACATGTCACAAACCCATCACGTGCTGCAATGGTCATGAGTGCACACAGCAGCTGGGCAGCACGTGGCCATGCCGCAGGCAGAAGCAGCAAAGTGAAGAAGGTGGTAGGAGGGAGAAGCAAGTCATGTTTGGTGGGTGATGCAGTCCTGAGGACATCTGAAGATAATTTCCTGAGAGAACCCTTGAAGTTCACGGTGGCAATGGAGGGATCTTCACAGAATCATAGAATCATAGAATGGTTTGGTTAGAAGGGACCTTAAAGACCATCCAGTTCCAACCCCCCTGCCATGGGCAGGGACACCTTCAACCACACCAGGTTGCTCAAAGTCTCCTCCAACCTGGCCTTGAACACTTCCAGGGATGGGACATCCACAGCTTCTCTGGGCAACCTGTGCCACTGCCTCACCACCCTTAGGAATTTCTTCCTAATATCTCATCTAAATCTTCCCTCTTCCAGTTTAAAGCCATTGCCCCTGGTCCTATCGCTCCATGCCCTTGTAAAAAGTCCCTCCCCAGCTTTCTTGTCAGCCCCTTTAGGTATGAGAAGGCTGCTCTAAGGTCTCCCTGGACCCTTCTCTTCTCCAGGCTGAACAACCCCAACTCTCTCAGCCTGTCCTCACAGCAGAGGCGCTCCAGCCCTCGGATCATCTTCCTAGACTAGATCCTCCACTTGATGTAAGTCTGCAAGGTTAATTGGTTTCTCAGCTTCATATGATGAGGTTCTTTTTCTGCCACATGCATGTGTTGTGGTTCTGTGGTAGCTTAGTCAAGGGATATTGCTAGCGAGACAAATTTGAACACAACAAGAAAGTGGTAACTGTACTAACTGCATACCTCTGAGATTCCCTCCCTGGCAGAGGTACCTACACATCCCCTGAGGACCTTCAGGTCCTGACCCTGGTTCTTGCAGGCAGCAGAATCTACTCAAAACCTGTGGCGTTGAAAGGCCAGAGTGGGCCATGGTGGGCCTAAAGCAGACCCTCCAACCAAGCCAAGTGTGGGGGCTCACCCTTCACCCTCTCTTCTCTTTGTCATCCAGCCCTGTCCCACTCCGGCTGAAGTTCACTAGTGGATTACACCAGGTTTGGTAGTTACGCTGCTGGCAGGATCCAGGGGTGGGAAGCTGAAAACAGGGCCGAACACATAGGAAAACAGAGCGATTTGGATTACTGTAGGATCCGGTGACTTCTCCATTATGTCTGGTCACTAAAGCAATGCCTGATTTCTTCCTGAAAGATTCTCCGCTTTGGTGGTTATCAGTTTGTGACCTGTGTGGTTCTTCTATGGGCTGTGTCTAAAATTATTAGGAAAAGTAGTTGTATGCTAGATATTGTGAGTTTTCTGCAGAGGTCTGTGCATCTAATTGAATATTTTAGGGACCGATAACCTGAAAAAGGTTGAAAATGCCTGCTACTTTAAAGTACAACTACTTTAACTGTAAGTCATCTGCCCCTGCATGAGAATTATCTGGTGAAGTGTTAAAAGCCTGCATTGCACAGATCACAGATGACTGGAGATAATATTTTTTTTTCTTTCTGAAATACTTGGTTTCTTTTACTGAGAATAGTATCAGAATCCATTTCATACATGCAGCTAGAACTGATCCTAAACTTGACACCTCTTGGTTTTCTGGTCACCATAGTATTGGATAAAACTCCACAGATGCATTTAACAATATCAGTAATTTTTGTTTTTTTTTTTTTTTTTTTTTTTTTTTACAGTAAAAGTGTGCACATTGGAGTGACTTATTTTGGTAGATTTTGGGGGTCTTTTTTGGTAACCATATATACTTCTTTTTATTTAGGCAAGATCAAAGAATGCAGTAGTACCCAGCGTACAGAAGGTGCTTAGTTCTTTGGGCGAGCTCTTAATTTCTGGTGGATTCCTCCATGGGCTGCCATTATGGATCTTACTTCAACGTAGATAAACTCTCCCCTGGTACTGGAGCCCTCATCGCATTACGGAAATTTAATAGTTGACTCGAGTAGATGCATAGTGTGGGACTGGGCTTTGGGCAACCGTAAAGAAAAGGATCAAGACTCAGCTTGATTTGAAACTCTGCAGGAAAATAATGTGACAGGGCTCCACATCTTGCCTCTCAGCTGAGACAGTTACATACGGAAAAGCTTTTTCTATTTCCTTCAGACTGAATTAGGGCTCACAAAATCTCGCTGCGGCTTTACCTGCATGGCGCACGCATGTGTGTGTACACGTATGGGTAGAACCTGGGGTAGCAGACGGTCTGCCTACAGTGCAGGGACTCTAAGACCACTTAGAGTTGATTAGATGAGTTACAAAGAGGTGCCTTATCAAAAATCACATTTGCCTAAGCCTATTATCTGACTGAAAAGCTTTGCTGTTCTGCTCTTGAACAGCAAGATATGCATGGAATTTGGATGGACAAAATAATTCAGAATATTCTAGATGCTGCAGATGCTAGCTGTGTGCGGTTCAGAATATTTCTCTGTAGCCTGAGAGCCAAAATCTGCCCAGTACACTGACACAGTCACACTCACTTACACGAAGTGACATGGCTGTAACTAATTGGACTACGCAGACAAACTTTCACTGCACACAGCCAAAGACAAACTCTGGCTCCAAAGGTTTTTTTCCCCTGAATACATTTTCATGGCACCTGGCCTCATTTTAGCCCAAACAACACATTTTTGTCTACAGACACTAAAAATAGTTCATATACTAATTAAAAAGAAACAAGCTGTGACAGAAAACAATAAAGGCAAGGAAATGGGAAAGCATTTTTACATAGCCAGCAGCTTCCCTGGCACCATTTCTAGCTATGAAGAAGGTTACTAGCAAGCCCAGAATTATAAAAACAGTTTCCTCTGCCAGCCACTGTACACCAGAATCATCATTTACTTTCAAATTATGAAAGTCAGCAAAATCCACCTTTTCATCAAACCAGCAGAAAGAGGTTTTTAAAAGTAGGATTATGATCAGAAAAAATTACTCTCTTAACAGTTCAGTGCCCTGATTTCATAAACTCATTGTTAGTCCTGCTTTCTTCATTGATGAGAAAAGTGTGTTTGTTCTTGCTAGCAGAGCATGGTCATCAGCTGCAGGAGGTGGAGCTGCATTCTTCTCTGCAAAATGCACCATCATCAAAATCATCCACTAACTACAAGATGCTGAATCTTTGCTACTGGACATGATAACTGAGAAAGAAATAAACAGTTTGAATTTTGGACTATGCTAATAGTGGTTATAGTTTAAAACAGCAGGGCAAATCTGATTGGGAGTTAATGAGAAAGAAACAGTCTTAGCCACTTGTTGCATGAATTTAAATAACGACCTTGAGGATAAACTACTCATCTCTCCAGCTTTATATTCTGGTGAAAAAGGAGCTGACTGGGCCTAAATCAGGGCTAATGTTTGCTCTAGATCTGGCAGAATAGTGTGGATGCTCTGAGGCCGTGCAAGGAGAGACTGAGGGCTGCAATGTGCAGCCGAGAGCGAGGGAGCTGCCTCTCAGGGAGCCCTCGGGCACACCTGAGGGCCCCAGTTCAGTAAAACCTCCAAGACCGTGTAACTTGGAACAAGCAGACAGTCCTACAGTGGCGTTATTATGTGCCTCGGGTTAAGCAAGTGCCTCAGTGTTTTGCTGGATAGGGGTCCTAATCTCTCAGTATCGTTTTCTCCTGTCTTTAAAATGGTAATACTGATTCCTCCATCAGGAAGGGAAGCAATTGATTTAGTCATGATTACAGAAAAAAGGGGGTCTGTAACTACCAAACAAAATAACGCAAAAGCAGGAGAAACAGGGAAGTATGTGGAATAATATCCTGGGATGCTTATTTTATATGAGGCTGTTCTGTTTTGGAAAGTGCTTATGTTAAACTGCCACCTTCTCTTACTCTGGCTGATCATGTGCATTTAAGAAGTAAAACTACCTGGTAAACCCTGCAGGAAGATAGCTAACAAACAGGAGTCAGGTGGATTGTGTTCCTCGCACGTCATGAGTAGATGCCTTCACATCTGAGCAAAGCCTTGAAAGCACGAGTGTCCTATTTGGCCTGAAGAACCAACACAGGTTGCCTGAGTAACAGGCTGACTTTCCAGGACAAGGAGTTAGAAAACTGATCGCTTCATGCATCACTGGTGATGCTGCAAATGCTCTTAGAATCATAGAATCATAGAATCATTTGGGCTGGAAGGGACCTTTAGAGGTCATCTAGTCCAACCCCCCTGTGGTGAGCAGGGACATCTCCAACTAGATAAGGTGGCTAGATAAGGTTGCTCTTCTTCAAACACAGGCAGGTACTCAGCACGCTTCCTTGTGGGTGATCCCTGGGGAGTATTATTCTCAACAAATATTGTCCTCAGCATCACTAAGGCAAATGAAAATTGGAATGACATCATGATGACGCTTCCAGATTATAATAGCATTTAGAATTAAGATAAAATAAGAACTAACATGAGAAAATGTACTTATGGAACAATACTATTGTTCCATAAGCCACAGGTTGTTCATTCAGACAGAAGATGTAGTTGTAGCCTGGATAGAGTAAGGGGAACGTTGTACCAGGCGCAGTAGCTGAGCCAGTCTCCTTGTTGATTGCTGCTGGTGGAGGCAGTCCTGCCACCCTCTGCCCGCCCTGCCCTGGGCTACCTCCCCTTCCTCCTGCAGGCTCGGGGGCTTCACTTCAGTTCAGCTCCCTGAATCTGTAAAAAGAGAAACTCAGGGGAAAAACAAACAAACAAACAAACAAATAGGAAAAAGATGTTTTCCAGCCCTGATCCGCTTAGATTGGGCGTAGAGATTGGCCTGACTTTTTCCGCATTGAAGCTCGACAGCAGCTCTCTGATCATCTCAGTACTTGGGCATTTCTTCGGTAACTTACGGGGACGGTGAAGACCTTTAAAAATCAGCTAAAAATATCCTGATAGATAGCTCTGCTATATTCCCACTAAGCTCTAGAATTCAAGCCATTTCATGGATCATTACCAACCCCAATCACAATCAATGGCTGTAATTGAGATGCAGGAAGCCAATGTGTCTCCCGCGGCAGAGTTACACCCGACAGGACTGCCAGGGCCAAGCGGATGGAAGGGGAAGGCTGTTGGCACAGCAAATGTCCTCTCTCACATATAGCCAGGTATTCAGGGTGCTCTCTTACGAGTGATTCGATGTAGAACAGCTTGAGCTAGTCATTGAAACAGCACTGTGCTTTCCGTATAACCGCATGGGCTATGAAACTATAGAAACTGTCTTTTACATCTTGTCTACTGTGGTTTTATACAGGCTGATCGTTGGTGAAGGTCAATTACTCCTCATTTTTCTTACATACAAAACCATAGCATCATAGAATCATA
>NW_009631418.1:86187-100599 GCF_000690535.1 Cariama cristata | reverse complement strand
GCAATTACTAAGGGAAAGACCCATATTCCAACCTGACAGAGAGTTTGGTTTGCAAAGTCACGTGCTGCTGTGTGCTGTAATGCTGTGGGATTGTGCTGAATGCCCAGGTCACCTCGCTGGCAAGACTAGCAATTAGTTTGCATAGTTTACATTCCTTTCTTTTCACTGGTATTTATACAGTATTTTCCAGATATATGAAAGAAAAATAAGGTAATTTGTTGATTTTTATAATATAGTATAAGAAAAATATGTTATTTTTGATTTCTTTGCAAGATTTCATCCAGTAACAAATAGTGGTAAAACACTTTACTTGTTATGTCTCTTTATGTTCCAAATAATTAGCTTTTTCCTAAACTATTGCAATGACTGAAGCACAGTTTTTTTTGAAAGGCTCTGCATGGGAGAGATTTAGGACCCGAAATACACATTCATGAGCTCTTGGTTGTGTTTGTCAGTGTAGGTTTACCTGCCTTCTTGAGGAAGTGCCGGCCACCAGTTCAGTGACTGAGACTGCTGCTATGACCATCCTTTAAGGGTTTATACCAAATTGCTGCACTCACTCACCCACGCTCACGCTGACTCCCTCGAGCTCCAAGGAAATCACTTATTTATGTCTGCCGCCTTTGTTCCAGCAGCCTCAGGGATATAACCTCCAGGCGTTTGGTGCAACACATTAAAGATGGTAAATTCCGGCCAGCCCCATCCCACCTCTTTTACCTCCCATGTAAAATCCATTTAAATGACTGTGCAGCTTTCAGAAACCATTTTGACTGAGTGTATCTGGAGTAGCCACGCTTACCCCTTGCAAGTAAAATTCTCCTTTCTGACACTTTTCTCACACAACTGAGTGTACCTGGCAGTCAGTGCTCTGAATTTTCAGTAATCTGTGAGACCGGGTGCTTTTTAATTGAGTTGTGCTTGGAAAAGTTGAGTGTGTGAGTGTGTGTGTGTGTACATACACATGAGGCTGCTGCTCTGAAGGTTTCACCAGGATTGTGCTTCCAAGAAGGTCTTAGAAGGTGCTGCAGAGATCAGAGATGGCATTTTGAATCTGTGTGAGAGTAAAACTTCCCCATGAACCAGACCTGTTTCTAAAGTTGTGCCTGGATATGTGCTCATCAAAGCAGGATGCCGCCTGCTGTCCGGGCTCCTGTGTCCCGATTCTGCTTTTGGGATAGGTTTCCATGAATGCGAACGAGAGGGTATTGTTGATATTTTGGAGTCCTTGAGCATTATAGGGACCTTACAGAAACATACAGAGTCTTTGAGGACCTTCCAGGGCCAAGTCCTGTGAAACCCAAGGGAATTGGTTTCCCATGTGAACTGGTGGGACATCACACCAGCAGCTACTACATCAGTGGAGGATTTACTTTATTACCAGGGCTTGGTGTTATGTGGGACTTGGCAGGCAATTGACAATGAACACCAGAAAGCTGAAAAATCCTCAACATAAAATCCTGAAGCAAGTGCTAGGCAGGGTGTCAAACTGACTGACTGAACCGTAAAAAGAAGCAAGTAGGTGCCTGTTTCCGAACAGCAGTGCCGTATAAATGGCAGCACGCTGGGGAGACGGTCGCTGGGAGGATAAAGGGCTCCGAGGCAAAAAGCATCAGACGGGGAGAAATAGAGCTGTATTAAAAACATGTAAAGGAAGGAGCTTCCTGCTCCTGGGGAGGTGCTGGGAAGGGTTAACCCTCACAGGAACGTCTGAGGCTGCCCAGTAAGATGCGGAAGGCCACATCAGACTTGGAGAGGCCTTTTCAATGCTTCTGGGTTTTGTGGTTTTTTTTTTTTTTATTTCACTGACAAAAGAGTGAGGGATTTTTCAAAGGTATTAGGTAACAAGGCTCCAGACTACACTTTCTCATGCACCAGAGGGTTCATGTTACACAGTTACCTGAAGATAAGCCAGCACTTACATACTCTCAG
This sequence comes from Cariama cristata, assembly GCF_000690535.1. Taxonomy (NCBI): domain Eukaryota; kingdom Metazoa; phylum Chordata; class Aves; order Cariamiformes; family Cariamidae; genus Cariama; species Cariama cristata. The sequence goes on along the minus strand of NW_009631418.1, from coordinate 98,670 downwards.
TGTCTGCCTATCTCTTTACAAATGTTGTCATGGTCTTTGGACTTAAAGCAGGTTTTAAAGTTGTAAAATTTATCTGAGGGTGTTTTTTTTTTCTTTTTTTTTTTTCTTTTTTTCTTTGCTTTTATTCTGTTTCCTAAGAAATAGTTTATTGAAAAAGTGATGTAGTATTTTCCAGCCCGCTGTCCTGAGACATATAAAATCCAAGGGAGATCCATGAAATTTAAAACCAGACCACAGTTAGAAATCAGGAAAAAAAGCCCCAAAACCCTCTTATTATTTCATAGGTGTTTCAGAGCACGTTGAAAACATACTGAAAAAAGATTAAGGATTTAAAATATGCTTTGTCAAAGGAATTTTACCAGTTGGTATCCTTAGGAATACTAGTTATGGGGCCATTACATATACTGGAGCCTATTGAAGAAACCTGTTTCTTCTCGTGGAAAGCATCCCGTCGATTTTAAAGGTCAAGGAATAAGGTCCCTGTCAGATCTTCTTTTCAAGTCACATAGTGGTAAAGATGATATAACAGGAACATCTACTTTAACAATGCTCACTTTTCTGTGAGGCAATACTGCGGTTGTGTGTTAAAAGTATAGAAGTACTGTGCATAGCTTATATAAGTGATTATTTCCGGGCCACTTCTTACAACGTGTATATGCCTAATGATGCAGAACATGCCACTGAACACTACCAGACTTTTAAAAGAAGAACCTAGCTTTTATATCGATTATTTTCTTTTTCATATTAATGTGAAAGTTTCGATTAAGTTCTTACTTAAACAATATACTGTTTGGTTGGTTGTTTTTTTTTTTCAGACCAGGCAAAAACCAGTTTGCATGTAACGTCGCTAGATGATGCAGAATGTCTCCGATCTAAAGAGCTCCTTTCAACCCCGAACAGTCACACTTCTTCTAATTCAAAGTCCACTCGCAACATCCCTCGAAGACATACAGTAGGTGGCCCTCGCAGTTCCAAAGAAATACTGGGAATGCAAACCTCAGAAATGGACAGGAAGAGAGAGGCTTTTCTTGAGCATCTGAAGCAGAAATATCCCCACCATGCTACAGCAATAATGGGACACCAGGAGAGACTGAGAGATCAGGTATGAAAGTCAAATTCGTATCTTGCTTTTTGTTAAGCAGTCCTTATAACTCTTACAAAATTGACTGTTACCTCATTACAAAAGGTGAGATTATAACAAAGCATTAAACAGATTTTTTTTTTTTAATGTAGACTAAGATTCATTTGCTCCCTTGAAATTCGAAGAAACAATAATAGAAAAGAAACTACTCAGTATTACCTTGGAATTGTTTGTTGAAACTGACATTTTTGAAAAGCTTTTCATTTTTTTTAGAGTATACACAGGGAAAGGGATGAAGGCGAGACTCTTGATCTTAGATTATGGGTCTCCATCTACTTTTCACAGCTGAAGGGAAAATATGAACAGCTGTTAACTTCTGTTACACTTTCAGTATTGGCACCACTGCCCGAGAGAAAAGAAAATATCTGTAGAGTGTGTCTGTGTGCTTTAGCTGGCTCTGTTACCCTTTCATTTGCTTTCTTTTATATTTTTGAGTCTCTTAATACAAACAGAAGAGACTTATCCACGGGTATCTGCCTCCTCCAAGCTGTTTTGACATCCACATTGATCTGTCAGCAGTGTACCTTAAGGTGGTTTGCTTCTTGCCTGCCTGCAATTGCTTTTCAACAGCGACAAGTAGATGTAGGGTCAGAGGAGATCTGACATGCTGATGTATTTCTCAGAGCAGGTGGAGGCTGCCATCACACTGACCTTCTGAATTCAGGGAATACTGTGCATGGATCTCCTCACAGCTCACCTCTGGGCTCTCATTTTGGGTGCAATGTTGGGGTTTAATCTGTTCATCTTTACAGACAATCTACCTTCTATTCTATAATTCGGTTTTTTTCAGTCAACCAGCAGAATTTAGAGTTCAGGCTCAAAAATCTTGTGCCTGTTATTCTCAGTTGAACAAATGATTGACAGCAAATCTTTTATATTTTTTTTTTCTTAGTGTTCTATAGGTATTTCAGCACTAATAGCAAGTTAATTGTAAGTAAGGAATAAAATAAAGTTGGAAAAATATTGTACTCTCTTATGGGAGTTCTTACTTAATTCCCAGCCTCTTTTGAACCCTTCAAAACCTTTGGAGATCAGACTGTTGTTACAGATTTGGAAAGACTGTCATTTGGTAACTCCCTGCTACAACTTCTCTTCTCTAGAGGTCCCAGGTGCTGTCTCTGCCTCGCAACACAACTGCTCGAATCCATATGTATCCAACTAAAATTGCTGCAAGGTTTCAGCTCTAATGAGGATGATCTATTCCTTATTTTTAAACAGTTTTCCCCCTTTCCTTTGAAAGTCTTGATTTTTTTTTTTATTTTTTTTTTTCCTCCCCACTTATCTCTTCCATGAACTTTAGTGACTGTGTGGAATGTGCTGGGTGGTGGATAAAGATAGCATACAAATTAAATAAAGGGGGTGGAAGGGGGGTGAAATCCAGAGATTAGATCTTTTGGAGTCATGTAAATATTTAGTTCCAGTATTGCAGACACTGCAAACCCAGTTTGAACAGCCTACAGCATTACACCCTACACATTTTGTAATTTGAGCCTTTTCTGAAGGCAATAAATTACAGAAGGAATGCAGTAACTGGTCCTGCTATTTGTTTAAAATGTGTCATCCTTGCTAATTTATTGAGGGTAAAATTCATGTGAATGTCTCCTGCTTCTATTTTTTGATGATTAGACTTATGTATTGTACATAATGAGTTTTTAAATAATTTTAAAACAAAATAACTTTAAAATTACTATTAGAGCATCAAGTTATCTTTCTTGGGAATGGGAAAGACTGAAGACTCTGTCCATTCAGCATAACTTAAAAAAAATTATAAACTGAACAGAAGCCACATTAAAAACATGCAGAAATAAGTTATACCAGTTGATTGTAAGAAATTTGCTTAGTTGAAATGTAATGTATCAGCAGTCTGGCTCATCAGATGCAGTAAGATTATTATGGTCATGGCATTACAGTTCAGAGGGGTCCTTTCTTACCAATTGTATCTATGCATGCATACACATGTATCCGTGTATTGTGTGTGTGTTTATATGTGTATATATATATGTATGTATCTCCATGTATAGATACATATAGGTATGTATATATATGCACACAGCTATATGTGTGTGTGTATATATATGTGTATGTATAATGCACGCTTACTTAGCTGCTCCATGAATAAGACCATAATATAATTTTGTTTTGGAGGGTATATATGTGTTTAGCATACATACTTCTTTTTTCCCTTTCTTATATACTTACGTGTGTAACAGCGGTATAGAAAACTAACTACACACACGTGTAGTAGGTATGTGTATGTAACATATATATAACACATACAAAATCTGTAAGATGTATGGGAAGGTATGAATTAATACATCACAATTTATTTTCCAGGTTCCTTTCCTCCCTTCTTACTTCTCCAGCTGCTCCAATATCTGTCAAGTGGCAACATTATCCATGGTGGGAATTTCCCCACTGTGGGAGATCTATCAAGGATAGTAGCTAATGCAACACCGTTTTCTAATCTCTATGTCAAGTGGTGCAGCTGGAACATAAAACATCCCAATAATTACAGTCGGGAGATAGTCCCTTGGATATCATATAACTTGTCTTCCAGGTTGCTCTAAACCCTGTCAGGTCCATAACCAACAAAAATGGGCCAGAGAATCAAGATTGGTAATTGGTTCTTTTTTCGTGGACTTTCTTCTCTTGTCCGTTTTAACCATCAGTACCTGAGTATGGCAAACTGACCACTGGTTTGCAGAAAATAAACATCAGGAAAAAAATAATTGATATTGTCAGATCATACTGTATCACCTCCACTAGCAAGGTCAGCTCTGAATGTTGTCTGTATCTTCCAATATGTATTAATGGTTTCCTCCAGGCTTCATTTATTCTGATAAATCCCTCACTGGATGGGAGGGAGGTGGCTCCTGAGGACCCATTTCTCCTCTTGATAACCCGCCACAAATCAGAAGTACAATCGTGGCCAGGTAAAATGCCAGCGGGGATTACTGATGGTTAACTAATGTGGTGACCTGAAACCTCCCAGCTGTGCACACAGATCATCCCTCCTCCACCCCGCAGGTTTGTTGCCCTGTTTGTGATATCTTATTCTGGAAAGGAAAGCTCACAGAGACAGGGGCCGTCTTTATTTGCACAAGGGCCTTGGAATACTGCCGCAAGGCAAATAACCTACAGCTAAGCTGGTCTGCGTGGTAAACTGGGGCATGAGTTTGCAGCCGCCAGGGGAGTGCAGGCATGCCATGCCTCGTGCACCCCAAAATGCCCTCAGGGGAATGCAGCACCCCACGGCCGCAGCTCTGCGACCCACAGCCTGGCAGCTTGCCCTCACGCTGCAGGTTTTGCCCCTTCCAAGACAACCCCACAGCAGGGCACCAGAGCTCCCTCCACCTGGAAGCCTGGAAAGATGAGGAACAAAATCTTTTTTTATAGGTAATGCAAGTTCCTGCAGGAGCTTTGGATACCTCTGCCAAGGCTGTCTAGTCTGCGTTAATGAAAGCAAGGCACTAACGTAATCCCCAGGAAAGTTAGAAAGAAAAAAAAGAGAAAGGAAGGCGGAAAACAAGTCTCGGTCTTGTGAAGTTTGAGATGGTGTGAATCATCTGCTGCTGAGCTCACGGCAGGACGCGGTCACCCGCTTAGGTGGGGTTGACTCCAGTCAGCAGAGAAGGAAAGAGCAGGAACAAGTGTAAAAGCTGGGCCAGCAGATGCAAGGATGAAAAAGAGTTAGCAATTAAGAGGTTAAAATGCTAACCTGGCCATGGGAGGGGGGTAATCCCTGCCGTGAACCTGTTTTACAAGTCACCTCGCTAAAAAAACCTTTCTGAGGGGCAGAGAGCAAAAATGAGCATGTAGAAGTTTTTCAGAGCCGGAGCTTATGAGCATGCCTTAAGAAAAAGAACTGGAAGATGTTTGCCACAGCTTGCTTTTGTTGTTGTTTGACTAAGAAATACACTGGGAGATGGGGAAGGATCAGGAACAGCTCTAGTGTTTCAGCCAGTGCTCTGCAAAGAGCAAATTTATTTGCAAACGCAATTAGATTTTCATCAATTAAAAAAAAACCAACACAACACCTTCCGGTGCCTGTGCAAGGGTGAGTGCCTAGAAAATGGTGGTTGAGGGTTTTTTTGTTATGTTCAGTTAGGTCTGAACATGACAGGTAACTCTGGCATCTGGGCAGGTGTGGTTAAGGTTACCATGGAGATCTGTGATGTCATGCTTGATAGAGCATGTCAAGACAGCTAATCTAACATGTAGGTGTTCAAAAAGTCCCATAGGCCAGAAGTAAGCTTTATGCAAATAACAAAGTTACACTGCAAAAGGACGAAAGAAAATACGGCTGAGATATGGCGTGCGTTTTACCTGGCAGCTTGAAAGGATTATTACAGGCTTCATCATAAATTAAAACTTTTGGAACTTTTGGAAGAGGATTTCAGACTGTCTCTGGCCCCACCTGTGGAACCTCACATTTCGGTAAATAAACCTCTTTCTCTCTCTGCCCTCGCTTAAAAAATGCTTCTGAAATGGTGGAGTTTGCTTCATCACGTTGTTTCTCCTGGCAGCAGGGCTGAGTCAATAAAGCAAGTTTTCTGGCATGGCATGTTCCCTTTTCTCTTTCAAAAATGAGTTCTTTATTGAATGAACTGAGAATTCGGAATTATTTGAAAGGCATTGTAATGTATTATGTTGATTATATGAATCATGCTGCAAAAATGTCCTAGGTAGTGTTTTGGAGGAGAAACTAAGAACGGAGACACTGTATTTATTTTTAGATTATTGCCAGATGTCTCTCCTTTAACTGTTAAAATAGAACCCTAAAATTACACAGCATTTATTCCAGGGTTTGATATCTGCAAAAATACCTAAGCTTTTTTTCTTTTTTTTAATGAATCATAGTATCAGTTGGTTAAACTGACTTTGAGTATATGCTTTGATATCATAAGGTAACGCTGGGGCATTTCTTAATATTTTTTTTTCTTGGGTAAAAGTACATTGGTAAAGGGTAAACACATTTGGAGGTAAAAGTCCAGCAGCAGAAAGGCTATTGGGACTTCTGGGTTTTAAGTATAAACAAAAAGGGGTATCTTCAGTCCCTCTGGAGTGGGAGCAAAGCCTCTGGGTTCTTAGTTGCAATCACTTTTGTGCTTACATCAGTCACGACAGATCCAGTAAACATCGGTATGTAAGGGATGTCCCCTGTGCTGGCACTGCTGTGGTACGGTAACGGGAAGGAGGTTTAGGGCTACAAAGGTTTGTTGGTTCAAATCGCTCAGTACGAAAAGGGTTAGGTACAGGTAGGGAAGGGTGGGGGCTTGTGGTAGTTAATGTCTGAGCTTAAAATGTGAAAAGAGAAAAACCTTAGGTTCTGCCTAAAGACACCTAAGAAATGTAAACGAGAGAAATTACAGTTCAATGTAAATCCTCCGTAGGATTTAGGGAATGAGGAGGCTGCAGAATATGCTAAGCACATTATCTCATTCTGTGTGAAAAAGCAGGATAATAAAGGTTTTCTGATGTTCTGCATTGCTTGATTAGGCAATATTAAATAAACTTTTTTTGGAACATGTATCGATTATTAAAGTGAATGGATTGAAAGGAGTGCAAAGTGAAGAAATCACTATTTTTTTTTTTGGTCACAGCTCTTTTGCTTTTACTCCTAGTTGTATCATGAAACTAAGCCAGTAAAGGGGGTATTTTAGAATTAATTTCAATTTAACCCTTCTCCCAAAGTCTGTGTGTTAATTATTTAGTACTAGAATATGTACAAATGGCTGTGCCAAATGAACTAGCATATTTTGCATTCATTACACCATTGCTGGTTGATGCCATGGGATTGGGTAGTGAGAAACTGATTTCGTGTTAATATTGTGTAAATACTTTTTTGATCTCTACCAGTTAAAAAACAGAGTTAAAAAATTACATTTGATTTTAAAAGGTACACAATGTCTGTGAAGAATGTGGTTTTAGTCCGGGTATATGTTGCAACAGATTTTTCTAGTTGAGAAAATCCATTTTGTTGGATTACTACTTGGTTCACATACTGCTGTATATAATGTGTCATCAAAAAATGCCTAATTTTATCTGAAAGGTCAGTGTCATACAGCTAGAACTTGCTGTTGTGTCAACATAGGGTGTAGATATTTGTTCAGGGGGAAAAAAAATCAGAAGTTGTTTCAGGAGATTTCTGTGAGTTCCTGCCTCCTCTCCGTCAATGGGTACTACCTCCCTGCCCAAATAAGATGGCAATTCCCCCTCCTCCTTGGATAGTCTTTGTAAGCCCAACAGAGCACGTTGCACATTCAGGAAGGGGGGACCCTCCCCAGCATCCACACGTGTCCCCTGTCTCATGTACGATCTGGTACAACAATTTATTACTTTCCAGTGCTGCTGTATGTTAAGGGCAACTAGTCTTATTTTACTTTGTTAAAAGCACCTGAGAAAAGCTATGAAAATGAACATATGAAACATGATTACAAGCTTAAATCTCTGCTGCATTCCAAGCCCTTAGCTTTTGTTTATGGAAGGACATGAGATGACATGCCCATTTGTTTTGAGTTGAAACATGCTCTTCAGCCCCCAGATAATGCTGTGATTGCGAGATATTTATAAATAACTCGATAGATAAATGAACAAAGAGCTAGTTCATTAGCAAAGTAAAATGGATTTACTTTGTATTCACTACAAGTGAAAATGTTGAGGAAGAATAATATTCCTAGTAGAATGTCTCAGTGGAAAGTCTTTCAATTTTACTCTTTAGTTTAAAAAAGTGAGGCAACATATTAAGGTACATATTAAACTACTAGCCCTAAGGTATCTCTGCGAGTAAGTGGAGTTTAACTAGAATGGTAATACTTGCTTTGATAAATGTGAGTTTCTTCATTTATATCTATCAGTTAAAAGTAATGAAAAAAGCTGTTCTTTAGAAAAAGCAAACAAAACAAAGCTGCAAAAAGACTAATAAAGCAATTCCTTTTCTTTTTCCTTCCCTCCTCCCATGCAAACCACGCACCAGCACAGTTATTTTGCCCCAACAGGATTAGTAACTTTTCTTCTGTGGCAACGCCTCTGCATTTTAAATAGCATTTGTTGTTTGTAGCTCAGTAGTCCAGGTAGTTGTTACGTGCTTACCTTTGTTCATGTGAATTTTGAACGTATATTTTTCTAATCTAATTTTATGAGAAAGAAAAGTATTTTTAGAATCCTTTGTATTCAGCTGACTGAATAAATGCCCACAGTAATCTTGTTTCGGTACTTACGGTTAGATCCAATAAAGAATCCAGGACTTTGGCATCCCTTAAAGCACAGTTTGGGCAGCTGCATTCAAGAGAGTTGCCCATGGAAAGCCCTCCCAGTTATTGTATACGCCTGAGATTCCTTAGATTTCAGAAGCTTAAGCTTTTCTGGCCCAAAATACCTGAGGCATTTATAGATGTGTTTTTGCACATACTCAGTATAGTCCTGCTGCTTTCTGTGTTGCCTCTGTAGATGACTACCAAAAACTGCACCAAAGCAGTCAGCAGGGCCTCATTTGGTCGGTGGGTTCAGCGCAGGTGATGGTTCAGCGGTGGTGGAGAGGAGAGCCCGTGTCCTGCGCAGTGGCCTGGCAGTGACCACTGCTGTAGCAGAGGCACCTCCTACCTCCTCTGAACCTGGGCCTCATGCCCTTCTTCCTCTGGGGATGCTTGGAGGTCTTTGGGATAGGCAAATGCTACGTTTTCCCTTTTACTCAGGTCAGCTGCTGAATGAACCTCATCACAGGACTGCAGAATTGAACTTCTCTCTTCCCACTCTCCCTGGCTATGAGGACCTTGCACTCCTTTCTTCTTGGCAGCAAAGTTTCAGGAGACAGTGGTGGAGAGAGCCCTGGCCCCATATTGCTTTAGCCTGATTATCAAGGTCCTCTGCCCAGAGATAGGTGGCTGTAGAACTTCCTTCAGGTTTAGGCAACCAGAAAGCTGAATCTTGCCCTCCTTCTTTATATATCCTGCAGAAGTAGATTGGTGTATGAAGGGTACTTTGCCACTGCTTCCTCTTCCAACTCTGCTTTTAAACCAAAGAACCTCAGGGTGCTGTGCTTCACGGCCAGCTCAGGGGTGAACAGCATGGGAGATGTCCTCAGAGCACCATTCTAGATGGTGGTGGGCTTGTCAGTGACTCCAAAGTTCATTTCAAGCCCCCTATTCACTTATAGTAGCACAAGAAGCTTGTTACTGAAGTGAAAATGAAGCCCTGGTCTACAGACATCTTTGGCTATGATGTTTTTAAGCAGATGTTCTCTCTTGTTGGTAGTTCTGCAGGTGTGTTACAAAAGGTGTGAGGATCGCTTGTTTGGCAGACGAGGAGGATCAAAGACAGGCAGAGGTCTTGGGTGAGGGCAGCAGATCATGCTGGTGGTAGAACTGAGGTTACAGCGTAGCTTTCCTGGTCATTGGTCCGAGGTTCCTTCTGTAGCCTGTGATTAGCCTCAATATTTATGAATATTTGCTGTGTCTGAAGATCATTTCCCTGCAAATGGTTGTGAATGTGCTTGGGTTGTTCTCTTTTCAACTGAATAGTCCTGTTAGCTTCCCACTGGGAATGTTTTTGTGCTCTTTGCACATTGTCACTTGGGAGGGGAGCACGTATTTATGTCAGTCATTAGCAAAGTAAATGCACCTCTGGACTGCTGCTGCTGCATTAGAACATTTTTCAGTTGATTTTCTAACAAAGACTGATTGCATCAAAGTCACCTGATTAACTGGCTTGGTTTAACCATAATCCCTGGGATTTAAATCTCTTTTCTGGACTCAAGTAAGAGAACAAGAGAAAATAAGGCAAGCAAATTGCTTATGAACATATATTCCAATTTCCTTTCTCTTCAAATGAGTTGAGTACACAAGGAGAAACAGTGCTGCTGTTAAAATTGCAGCTAACACCTGTGACTGACAGCAGCCACTGAGATATGTGTTTTTAAAATTCACCTGATCATGGTAATTGTGCTAGTTCAGTAAATTATTAATCTGGCGGTATTAAGTGTTGCATCTCAACACACCAAGCCAACGCAGGGACTTTTGGTTGGTTGAGATTGTTTGGAAGGGTCCTTTTTTTTTTTAAGTCTGTGGGGGTTTTGTCATTACTTAGTACCTTTTGTGCTACTGCATTTTGTGTGGTCTCTTGTGTTGTGGATTATATTGATTCCATTCATTCACTAGGAGATTGCTGCCTTAGGAAACACTGAGTGTTGTTGTTTGTTTAAGTTTAGGAAATGTTTTCATTGGCTGATTAATACACTGCCATAGGTGCAGTTCACTTAAAAAAAAATTAACCTAGAAATTGAAATTAGTTGTTAAAGAAAGGAATGGAGACGCTATTCTCACAGGTTATGTCTGAAATCCAGAAAGACCAATAATATGTTTTTCACCATGAGTTCTTAAGGAAGTTCTAACAACCTCTCAGGAGGTGGGTGTTGGATAATTGGCCATGCACATCATGTATGTTCTGATCTTCAGTAGTTACAGATTGCTTTGTCCCACATTTGAGATTTACTTTATCTTCTAAAATTATGCTCTTGTCAGTTGTAAGACTGGATCTTCTTAATACCTGCATGGATGTCCAGATCTGTTTTGGATTGCTAAATTCTTGACTATGTTAATGTCTCATGACTGTAAATTCCAGAGCTCAACTAAGTTTTAAGAATACTTCAGCCTCTAAGGGGTTTACTTTTCTTACATATACATTTAATAGACTGTCTCCATGCTCTTCCATTGATTTAATTCAAAATAGAAAAATTAATTGTAATTCAATTTCAATTCTAAGTATTTTTTCAGTCTGGAGGGAGACATCTGTCTTCCAAGGAAGGAGGAAGGCAGCAAAAGGAATAAGAAAATGATGAAAAAACAAAGAGTTAAAACATTTTTTTGTATTTGAAAGAAGTTGAGTCTGATCTTACATTTTGTATGATATATTCATTTCCAGATAGACTTAATGTCAGATGAATAAGCAGAGACTTTTCCAATTTGCACCTATTTTGTGGGTATGTGGGTGTCTAAAGTCTGGAAACATACCTGATGTCAATGTCTATGCATGAGCTTTGAGCTTTCTTCTACTGTGCTTTGAAAGCATAATTTTAGCTGCATTTATTCATTTGTAGCCCTATTTTTAGTAACACAAAATACCATACATCAGACTGTTGTAATTACTAATAAATTACTCACAGGAGGAACAAATATTTGAGTTTGATTAGATAAGTGAGAAGAAATGTTACTTATTTCCCATTGACTGAATAAATAAATAATTGTATGACATTGGTTGATTGATTTAAATAACAGTAAATATTGTTTGGAAGGAAGAATTATTATTTAGCATAATGTAAAAAAATTAATTTAAAAATGTAATATAAACACTTTGATTAAAAATGTGTACCTGAAAAGCTAGGACATTTATAAAATTTCCTATAGATCCTAAAAAACCTACTTTATTTCCTGGGTTTTTTTACAGAGAAATGATCGTTTCAGTAAATTCTTGACCTAGGTTATATTTTTCCCTAAAAGTCTTTAAAAAAACCCAAAACAACCACTCCAAAACCTCACAGATGTTGTGTGTTAATTTCACTCTTTCATTATGCATATCATGCATTCTTTATTTTAAAAAAACTATTTCATATTAAAATTGCTTAATAGCTTTGCAGCAAAAAGACAACATTATGTCAACATCTACTACCCATGGATATGGGAGAACCTCAGTATTCCTCTGTTCTTAGACTGGAATCACCACGGAATGACAGGTACCATGATTTGTCAGTAACTGCTGACAGTATTTGGGCTTTTTTTACTGAAGATCACTATTGTTTCAATTGGTTTTCGGCTGCTAATCCAAGCTGCCATCTTTTTGTCTAATACTAAATCCAGTGCTGGGGGTACCGGCGGGATGGTGCCTTCTGCCAGCCCCTGGCAGGCTCCTTTGTGGGCGCGTGGGGCCGAGAAGGGTTTCTGCGTTATGCAGCCCAGGGACTCTCTCTGTTTTACCACAGGCAATTAGTACGGTGTCTATCACTGGGGAATTTAAATGAAAACATGTGATAGAAACGGCATCAAAAGCTTTCTGGAAATCAGTGAAGAACTTCTCCCTTCTGAACATCACAAAAGGGTGGGGTGGGATGGAGCGAGGAGGCGCAGATCACAAAATGTTTTTCTTGGCCCTCATGGCGCTGGTGTTGATGTCAATAAAAATGCTCCTGCTGACTGCAGCACCAGTTGGCTCAAACCCCTAGCAGGTTGTCTGACCGGCACGCTCTTCATCCCATATCAGATGCAAGCATTCAATTTCTGGCTCATGTGTACTTCCCTTCTATTTTATTTTTACCGAGTGTTTTTCGCACCAGGCGTTGTGGCAGGGGGGGT
>NW_009631418.1:66012-86163 GCF_000690535.1 Cariama cristata | reverse complement strand
ATCTGCTGCTGCCGCGGCTCCCTGGCACCCCGGACTCTCCCAGCTCCCTCACAGCCGGCAGCTGACGGGCACTCCTGCGAAGGCAGGGCTCCCGGCCACAGCTTTCTAATCCGGCCCTGAACAACTGGGTTAATCCCATACCGAGCCTGGGACCATACTGCAAGTAGGAGTCAGGTTTCTTCCCGAGGCCAATGAATAGCTTTCAGTAATGCAGGACCAATGCGGAGGTTGTGTGTGACACTTGGTTGTTGCTGTAGCTCAGTTCCGCAAGAGATTTCACTGTAGCATTAACTATTTGTATTACTTTGATTGCACTTTTTGCGTATGTCTTTTTACTGTCCATGTTTTACCCTCTTTCTTCATTGCTAAATCATGACATCCTTGGTCTTGGGTATTACTCCTGTCACAAAAGGGTAGTTCGAGCCCATGTGCAAATGTGTATTTGTTCAATCCCCACCCGTATGCAAGCATGCAACCATGAGAAACCAGTATTTTTTTATATATGAGTCATTCATACACCCGGATGTGTAACGAAATTTCTCATCAGATGAGGCTCTGCTGCATGTGCACACCTATAGAAAATCTGCACCGGGAGGAAGAGGGACTCGTGCTGCTCCTGGTTCTGTTGTCCATGCTGGTGGCAGTCTGCTACTGAGGGGATGGATTTTGAGGAGGAGGTAACCACTCGTGCTCCTGTGGCACAACCAAGAAGAAGAAGGAGCCTCTCAGCTCTTTGCTGCTCCTCTGGTGCCTCTTCTGCAAGCCAGGTACAGCTCTGATGAAGAGTCAGGGCTTTCCTCCATAGGGATTGTGTAAGAGTTAGTGGAAGCTTTTGGATAGATCTTTTTTTTTCCAAAAGACTGCTCCCTGTAAGAAGGAATGTCATTAAGTGTTCATTATTATCCTATTGTCTATATGTTTGTCAGATGTTTTTGAGAGGGAGACTGACAGTCTACAGAAGAAAGGCTTCCCTTGAACCGTGTTAAAATACAATTTGATTTCATCTCATATCATATGCTGTCCAAAAACCAAGATGCTTTCTTCTCTAATTATAGACAGTGTTTATATGTAAGGTTTAATCTGTTTACTGGAAGTCTTCCACGACTCTGGAGTAGCTGCTATTTTGTGGGCCTCTTCTGAATTGAAGGATCAGAAAACAGTAGACTTCGAGGATACTTGGACAGTGAAGATGAGTAAGCTACTTTTTTCCCCATGTCTTCTCATGCTTCTGCTGTAGTATTTTGGGTTTGAGATATCTTTTTTCCTCATGCTGTGACAGCAGGTATTGCTTTGTTTTAAAGAAACTGTGAACTCACAAGTTCAGTCTTGTTTCTGCATGGCTTAAACCTGTCTCAGAGACACTATTTTGCCAAGAATAGTTCCACTTTTAATACAATAGACAGATTTCTTTGTGATTGTGTTATATAGGCAAAGACAACTTGAAATGTTGGGAAAATTTTAATAGTTTATAAAAGGAGAAATGGAGGAAATAAAAGAAAATAAAATTCACAAGTATTCAAACAGGTACCTATTAGTGATGTATTACTAGACAGAGAAGCAGTTAGGCTTTTTGTGATATATCACAGCTATGTGAGTTTCCTTATAGAAACTGAGGCAAATGATTCTGAATTGATACCAAAAAAGATTTTCTGTTTTAAGTGATTACTCTCTGTGAAGACTGTTTTTCGTAAGGAGACGTATAACCTTTTAGATTATGTTTGCTTGCTGTGTAGCGTTTTAAACACACCAGACTAAAACTAGTGTGGGGTAAAACCTACAGACCTATTGAGTCACCTGGCAAAACAAGGGCGGCTTAGATAACCATTCAGTAGCTTATTGTGGTAAGATAAACATGGAATTCTAGGTATTTTCTGCAATAAAAGAACTTAGGTGTTCTTTGGATCTGTGCCTTCTGCTGCTCTTTGTCAGACTTCCCTGGATACTGCAAAATATCTACGCTTTTGTCATTGTCTTGCTCTTTTTTTTTTTATTTTAGGATCACACTATTACATTTTGAGGGCAGAATAGCTCTTCTAACTTCCTTCGAAAAAAACAGTCAGACAGAAGTTATCAAACCTTTCAAGTGAGGTTTGTCTAGCCACTGCTGCTTTGTTTCTGGCTTATCTTCCCTGTGGTTTGAAAACTTTCTTGAATGTCTGGGTTTTGTGATCTTTCAGAGGTCTTATAAAATGCAGTCATCATTTCAAAATGTTCGCTCTGCCTTGAAATAGTTTCGGTGGAGACAAGGGTGATGATCTGGTTTTACTTACCTCAATATAAGGCAAGGACCTATGTTTGGAAACATAAGCTTACATACTGTTTGACTGCTCATTTAACTAAAACAGCCAGCGTGATTTCATATTGGTATCTCTGCCAACCCACAAAATCACCTGCATTTGTTCACCCAAATTCAGTAAAGTAGCTGAGGCTGGTGGCATCTTGTTGCAATAGGCAGATTTAAGTTATTTTATCTGAAATATGAGAGAGGGGAAAAGTTGGATAAAAGTTATGTGAGGAAGAAAAGCCTTGATTAGCCGTGGAAAATGTTTTGCCTTTAGTCAGTTCTAGGTGTGTTGGGTGTTGCACTTAAGAGCAGAACCATTAAAATCCTTTTGAAAACTAATGACCAGCACAGACTGCAGGGTTAACTATATATTGTCATATTGTGCTCAACAAAAACACGTAGTTTGTCTTTTACATGCTAGGCTGCCTTGGTTCACAAATAAAGGGAGAATTTCCAATTTTCTTGTTAATAACAGGAAGGTAAGCAGTCATAACCATAGCTCTGCTATTTGATCATTTGAAAGTTCAGACACCAAGAAGCATTGCAAAGAACAAATATGCCCAGCCTCACAACCCATGCAATATCTATCTCCCTTGTCACTTTGTTCTCATCTAAGAGGAGAATCAACCAGTTGTTTCTCATCTAAGTCCCTGCTTCAGACACACATAAGGCATGATGCTCAAATACCCCCCATAAAAGTGAAGTTGGTTGTCAGCAGTGTAATAAAGGCACTGGGTTTTGCCACTGCATTTCCTAAAAGCTCCCTGTAAATGTGTGGCAAGGCAGATGGTGTGTAACAACCAAGCTCATCCTATTGTAAGGTCTCAGTAAGTAGGAATATACAAACATCAAACTGACTTCACTGACCCAGGTGGGTGTTTGGCTTAACTGCTGTTTATTGTAGATGATTTAAAAAATATTGGATTAAATTGTTAATACAAGTGCTGTTTTTCAGCAGTATTTTTTGAGTGATGATATGATTGGGGTTTGTTTCTGTGAGTCCAAAGTGCACTGATCAAAAGAAAAGTGATGCTGAGATCAGGAGACATTGTGGGAGTTTTACTATTTTTCCTCAGCCTAATCCCAAAAGACACAATCAAAACAAGTTAATAATTCATCATATTGGAAAATTTCTTAAATAAATACTGTACTACGAGCTCTATTTGACTTCAAGGAGAACAGCTACTATACCTTCACTTAAAAGAGAGGGAGATAGTCCTTCTTATCAGTAGAGCTATTTCTTTCCTGCCAGATTGTGCTGGTCAGAAAGGGTAAGGGGTAAGATCACAGGCGGTGTAACAGGACCTTTCCCCCCCTTTTTCATAATTAGAAGTCTGAGAGTCAACAGGACAAAACCCATGTTTTTTGCTCTGACACACTGCTGTGCTACTTCACATGAAAGTAGTGCAGTCTTAATCTGAGCAGTTTTGTACAATTTGAATTAATCCAACCATTAAGAACAAGCTCATTGTTTAAAGATTTGCAGATACTGTTGCACAGGCCAAGAAACTTCTCAGAGTTTTGTTCAACCACAGTATTAGGTAAACAAAATGAAAGCAAACCATGATGCAGTTGTTTTGCTTTTTCTTTCTTTTGCAGGGTATTTTTTTGTCTTCTCTCCTGCATGACAGGCTGCCACAAATCATTTGTAGAGTACAGTGACCTTTACAGAAAGACTAGTAGTAGCAAGTGCTCAGGGATCACTGCCTTGATAGCTGGAGAGAGATTATTGTAGCAGCCAGGAAATTACCTAAAGGATGAAATATCAAAAAGATTACAGATTCCTCCCAACCTCAACCCCCTGTAGAGGAGCCAGAGGTGTATTAGCTTCCAGCATGGCTGGAGCATTGGAACAGGTCATCTGGCATGGTTTTAGTCCTGGGAAATAGCTGGTCAGTGATACCAGCATAGTTTTTACACCTTCTCCTGGAAATCTGAAATCAAGAACGTGTTTTACCTGCAGATACAGGCAGGGGAAGGCCATCATCTGGATGTTTCCCCACAGAGGTTTTAAGCAGAATGATCAGGTTGCCTTGAGACTTGCTGCCCCTTGGGACTAGCAGAGGGAGAAGTAACATCTGAAGAAATCCATGGATTGCTCCAAAGGTTGATAATAAAGTGCTTTCGTCCTGGTTTGCCAACTTGAGTTTAACAAAACTTTGAGTTTGGTCGCTCAACCTTATTTTATATTTTTTGTAAATTGTGGTGAAATGAGTTCATTTGAGAGGAGGTAAATGTAGCTAGAAGTTAAAACTTTCCATACAGAAAAATGTTAAATGTGGTGACCTCTTGAAACACTTGTTGGGAATATGTTAAAAGGCAGCTTTTATAGAAATGTAGCTTTTTACTGGGATCTGGATGTTGGTGAAGAAATTCACTCTGCTTAGGCTGCCAAACAATTGCATTATAATCCTTTGCCGTAGGAGTTTAACACATTGACTTGTTAGGTACACAGTATCTGGTTACAAAATCAGAGTGTATCCCAACCTCAGAGAACGTATTTTAATATGAGATTACATTTTGCTTCCTGAATACTTCATCATTAAAATACGCAAAAAAGGTTGGCATGCAATTCTTTAAAGATGTGAAAAGACAGTATTAGAATGGTGATTTTACAAAGGAAATGACAAAACAGGCAAACAAAGATTTTAGTCAGATGTGTAAACATATCCTTTGGGCTGAGAGATAAAGCGAGAGGTAACGCACTGTCAGACCCAAGTAACCATTTTAGGTGATATGCACATGTGTTTGTGTGCAGACAAGCATATGCCCCACATACAGGTCCTCCACGGCCGAGTCTGCTGGTGGTGGTGTAGAAGCATGGAGCTGCCTGCAGAGTCATTTTTTGGTGGTAAAGAGTAGAGCCAACTAATGATTATGAGCATGGTGTAAATACACGATGTAGCTAAGATAAGTGTGCAATATACTGCAGTACTACATGGATCAAAATTTAAACACTCAAGAGCTTAAAAGAAGTTATCGAGTTAGTATTGAGGGAACTAGCGGTGGCATTACAAACCTACAAGATCGAACGACTTTGTAAACTTTTACCTTAGCTTTTGAAGACTTTAATGGAGAATGAATTCACTGCTTTTGAGGAAGCATGTGATCATGTGTCATAGCAAAGCCTAAGTTGGAAAGACCCTCTGGACAGCATTTGAACTGCTGTAGAAAGCAGAGACTTAAATTAGGTTATCCACACCCCATCAAGCTGAGTTGAATATTCCCTGTGAAGGAGATTCCACCTTCTCCAGATGGAATTTCCAGGAATGGGGTAAGCTGTACCCTGGGAAATGATAAGTCTGGAAGGGATGTAAGGATCTTTTGAACTGCAAGTTCACAAGAGTTCTTAGTGTGACACTATCATAAAAGGAGAAGGAACTATTTTCCAGGAAGGCAGTGATTAGGACTCAACGATAGCCTTACCTGTGGATGTGCACTGGGACAAGAATGTGTGCTGTAGTTTCAGGCTCGATATTGTTGAAGGGATGTTAAACCATGGCAGCGTTGCAAAGAAAGTCACCCAAAATAGTTTGAGATCTGATTAAACTATTTCTCTCTGAGAACCATGATTTTTTTTTTTTTTATTGGTTGACCCTATTATAATGGAGAGACTCCTTGATTAAGAAATCTAAGTCTCTTGAAGCAGGAGAAAATATACTGGTTTTATATTGGCTTTTTAGAACAGCAGTGAAAATCATAACACAAAGGAAAGGTTATAGCTGGAGAGTTGGGCAGATTCAAATCAGGAGTGATGCACAACATTTTACATAGCAGAAATGATTCATTATTCTGACAAATTATCAAGGGAAGCAAGAGATTCTTCATCTCTAAATCTTCAAACTACGACAGGTTGCTTTTCTAGCTGATATGCTTTAGTCACACAAAAGTTACTGATGAATAGGGCTAACTGGCAGAGATTTATTGGCTCCTCCTTAGCCTTGGTTGTGCAACTGAGGCTCTTGGCTATTCATGCAATTTTAATGTTTCAAGGACTGTTTGTAAGGAACTGAGTTTGACCCAGCTGCTTTTGAATATAGCACTGTAACAAGAATGAGCTATTTCACAAATTAAAAATTGCATTAGTATTTAGAAATTTAGATTACTCGAAAGTTTAAGATACAGATAAGAGTTGTAAGTAAAATATTTCAAGAAAAAGAATCACAGTGAATAAAATGAGAGTTAAGGTTAATAGAATTTACCATTTATAATTAGAATAATAATATATATTTTCTTGGTATCCCAGTCAGGGTAGCAATATATGGCTATCATAAAGAAGCACAAAAAAGGCCTGAGTGATCACTGTCTCAAAGATTTCCCAGGCTTAAGATGGCTTTCATTCAGAGGAATTTTCTACTTTCACCAAAACTTTGAATTTCTCCTCAGCTATTCCTTGGGAAAATTCTTGCCTACATCAATAAAAATTTTGGCAATGTTAGAGATAACGGGATTGATCCACCCTGAAATTGTTACTTTCTAAGGTACCACCAAAGTCCCCCATTGCTTCATGTACTGTTGCTTGCCGGTAATGGATCTGGTTACAGTGCCTTTTTCTGAACATGGACAAAACTACAATACATCTTAAAACAATCAAGAAATAATCCACAACCAAATTATTTTGGGGCATGATGTGACAAGGAAGAGATAAAAATACCCCTTCACTGGAGCAATGTTCAACAATGCATAGGAGTGTACCTGAAAATAGGACATTGCACCATTTTGACAGTTATTTGCTGGCACAGCAAAATGAGAAATGGGAGTCTATCTGGAGCAAGAAGGAGACAGAAATCAGAATGAGTTTTCCAAGGGAGAATGAGAACAAAGTGACATAGTCTGAGAATGAGGAACTTCTGTTAGGACTAGGGCCAAAACCAAGAAAGGGGCAGGTGCTACGTTTGCTGAAGTAATATGGGAAATCTCTAACCAGAAAATAATTCTTGATATGCTCTTAGAATCATAGCAGTATGCAAAAAAAGGAAGGGAAGCAATGTATTGCATATGTAGTCTATAGGCTTGATGCATAGCATGGATCTTGCTGAAAGACATACACAGTTTTAAAAGGGGTTAAGTGAACTCCTGCTGTGCTGCAGCAGAGGAGGAGCATTGTGAACCCAATGACTGAGGTGAGTGCTGCACAAAGCTGCTGGTTCTCAGGAGCTTAATTGTAGTAGCTGGGAAGGATGCCCTGAATGATGTAAAGGAGGTCTCCAAGTCTGTGCTTGGGGAAATGAGGCCTTGGTTTCATTGTGTGTAGCCCAGCTGGAGGTAGGTGTGAGGATGTTCACTCCACTATATGGATAGTCTGGGGTTTGGATTAATGGTTCCAGAGCCCATCTGAACCATATCTACTTTAAAATACATTTACATGTGAATACATAATTTTCTTGTAAAATTTTCCTGATTGAAACCGTGCAAAAATTAAAGTTTTTGTGATTTGTGACTTCCAATCAAGTGAGGGATAAATCAATAGTATTGTCAGTTGTAAAGTTGCTATTCAGCTCTGCTTTCTGTCTGTAATGCCTGTCTTTCCTTGTTTCTTCTTAGATCTTGCTTCTGTCTTGAGCAAAACCAAATTTGTAATAAAAATTGATAGTAGCCTAAGTTTTTTTTTTTTAAAAAAAGTAATCTCGATCCGCTTTATACTTTTTATAGTCTAGACAGTCTGCATTCATAAATATCCAGCTATTGCATTAAACCATTGCATGCTTGACAGTAATAAGCAGAAGAACGAAATTTTCCCCATGCTCCAGTGATGGACCTTCCAAGTTTGTGTGTGTGCCCCCGCAGAGGTTTGTAATCTCACTGTCAGCTGCATTGACTCTGCAAAAATAAGCAGAGAAGTTAATCTCCAGGCTCTTTTGCTAGTGTTTAAATGCAGAGGAGATGAATTTTTAAAAAACAAATGCTGTTACCAAGAATTTTGAAATACATTTTCCTGTTTTTTCCTGAAATTTCAGCCTGAATGAATCAATTCAATTAAGAATAATAATCAATCTCAATTTTGTCCCAGCCTCAGCATGTACCTTTTTTAACTTTAATTTGCCTTTTTTTTTTTTTTTTAAAAAAAAAAAGGTCTTTCTTTTAAGGTACTTCCTGGTTTTGGAAGCAGAATTTCTGAAATGCTGTGAAGGATTTTTCTTCTCAGCCAAAAGCAGGAATACTGGAATACTTTGGAAGTGCATCTTTTTATGAGGGCTACCTACTTTAATATATAAACTGTGCAAATTTGGATCAGTTTCAGATGAAAAATCCACCACATTCAAAAAGTTGAGTGAAGAGCTAAGGCTGTCAACATGGGACTTCATTCACTAGCATGGTAAATGCTTTGTTAAACCAAGTCTCTTCAGCTCTGCTACCAAAAAATCATTCGTTAGGCCCCGTAAAAAGAATGGAAATTTTCTGAAGGATAGAAGTTATTTTCTGTTTTCCAGATAATTGTGATCTAAACATTTCTTCATATTGAGAGTATGTCAAATTCCCTGTAATGTTCATTTCAACCAGTAGTTCCTCCTTTTTAAAAGGAATGAATGTTTTGTTATATAAAACAGAAGTCTAATGTATATGTCAGTTTTTATTAGAAGTGTTTTGATTCTCCATCTGACATGAACTAAATAATTTAAAGGAAAACAAAGTGTCCAGAGAAAGTGCTAATGAGCCGAGTGCATGTTTGCTTTTTATTAGAGTTTTTGGCGGGTCTGAATATTATTTGACACAGGCTTTTTGAGCTTTGCTAACAGCTACAACACACCTGTAGGATGTGGGGTATGGAATCAACCAATTAATTACTCAAACACACACAGCCCCCCCAACACCAAAATGCACCCTTTCATGTATTATGCAGTCCTGGGTTTCTCTCTCTGTACTTTCCTCAGTTTGGGCCTTGTTCTTTATGAAGTCTCCAGGCTGTGTGCAGAGCTCGGCGGCTGATGAGAAATGCGTTTCTGATGTTTTTGTTTTATGCAGCTTGACCTGGGTCATCATCATTTCTGCCTGCAGTTCTCAGGTTGTGGACTGCTAGTGCCGTATAAATACTATGAATAACACTAAACTTATGGAAGACCTTTAAAACCATGTGTTAACTAGCATGAGACAGAGGGACTGAGGTTGTAAAGCTCCTCGAGAAGCATGCTGGAGTGCAAAGTTGTTTTTGTCCTCTATCCCCTTGACTCTGTTGCTGTTACAGACCCAGCACAATCTCACTAATCATCCTCTCCGCAAATACTCACCCTATGCTTTGTTCCACCACTTGGTGAAGCCTCAGTTTTATCATCTCTGGAGGCTTCTGACCATTTCTCCATGGTCTGAAGGGATCAGCGTCGAGTGTGATGCACCCTTTCTTGGCAGGACCTGTGCTTGGCTTGCATGGCTCTCTTCTGCCACGGAGCACTGAAGTGAGGCCAACATTTGAATGCATGTTACCAAATTTTTCTCTGAAATGCAAGCACACTGTATATTTGAATTAATGCAATCTCATTTCCACATAGAAATGGTACTTTTAAGCTATTTCCTTCATAAAATTTCAAAGGTTTGCTGCCTCCCCTTGCTGTGGTGACGCTGGAGAGCCCGGGGAGGGATGGCTGTGAGAGCATGGATAAGCCTGGCAAAGTGGTGGAGAATTTTACAGAGATCTGTATTATAATATGTGGTGTTTGTTTATAATGAAGGCAATCATAATTTTAGAGAAAAGAAAAAAAATTAAAATTCGTTTTCTGCCTTGGTTTGCAGTCCATGGCTATCCAAACTTTAGAGCTTAAAGTTGCATGAATCACAGACAATTTGACATTGTCACACAAGGATTTTAATAGCGTTTTTATGTTCCTTAAAAGTGGTGACCAGCTTTATATTCAGTTTTAAATATGTAGGAACAGTAGCATTTATTACAAATACTATTTTAAGCTTTGTGAAGTGACCTAGTACTCGTCTGGCTGATGGTCATGGCATGGAGGCTTTCTCTATAAAATAAGAGGAAAAGTAGAACAAAATCTCATCCAGATAGAACTGAGCCAAAGGTTGATATGCAGGGCTGTGAGCACAACAGGGATGCATTTCGATAGGAAGAAGGGTGTCCACCTGCCAGCTTCAAATTCTTCTTGTCCCCAGGAGAGAAAATTTTGTCTTAGCCCTTCATCCAAGATCAGCAGGTAACTCTTGAAAGTGTGTACAGCAATGTTTGTGCGGTGAGGGTTAAGGGCACTGTCCAAGGAGCCTTCCCAACACATGCACGTGAGCAAAGCATCGCAGGTGGGATTTTGACTCATTTCTCTGAACGTGCAGATAAGACATAAGCTCTGACTAGATGGCAGAAATTTCTCCAGTGAAAGGAAATTGCCAGGTGGTTTAAAGCCAATATATCCAACTCTACCCAATTTCCTTGTGGTGGTACTGCAGGATGAGGCAGAGAGGTCATGGCCAGTGCTGTCACTGGCTGGTGGTCCGTGGCTGCCAGCAGCTTCCTGGGGACAGCGGGAGGTTAGAAAGCCCATGGGCTACTCACAGTTGTACCAGAGAGGTCAAGAGTTTATTACAGGAGTGCAGAGGTAGTTATCTCCCCACTCAACTCCCTAAATTCAGCCAGATCTGTAATTCGTCTAAGTTTGATCATGAGAATTTTAATAATATCTGAAAAGCTCAGATACTGGTTCACTGAGGCAGAGTAGTTAAATTTGACAGGCAATCAAATAAAATAAGATGAGAACAGTATAAAAACCTTGGAACTAACAGGTCTGAAAATATCCTTCAGGATTTCTACTGAAAGCAGAAAAAAGGACAGGGTGATTTTTCTTTTTTCTTAAAAAAAAACCAGCAAACAAAACAGATGAGGGACATCTCAGATTTGTGTCTTCCTGATGTGAAGCACCAAGGGGTATTTTTTCTGTTTTTCATTTTGAACATGGGGGTAGAGGTAGATTAATAGGTTTTGGTTTAGCCTCCAGTTCTTACATGTCTTGCACTTGAAAACAGTGTTTTTCTTCTCCTTTATACCAGATGTTACACTCTGGAGAATAATTTCTTGGTATTTTCCAAGTTCAGTGAACTGCCTTCTATTTTAATGATGTTGGTTAGGACATGTACCAGTTCATAACCAATGATGTACCTAAGGTTGTTTATAGACTGTAGCACGAGATCCATCACAAGTGAAATGGCTTAGGAAGATGAAACTTGATCCTTTTGGACAGCTGTGTACTTGCACTGAGGAGGGACAATCAAAAGAGGAAGGATGACACCGATTTTTTTTACATGATGCGAAGTTTGAGAGTTTGCAGTTATTTAAACAGTTCTTCAGGATTTACAGGATCTGAATGATCCCCAGGTAGCACGGCAGCACACAGTAAGTTCAGATCTTTGACGGCTTGCTAAAGCTGAGTATGTTAAGGTAATTTAGATAATATTTGTAAGCATACTTTTTTGCTTTTATAGGGATGGCTTAGTGAAATATGAACGATTTCCTGATGGATTTCTTTTGTCTTCTCTTTGTGGACAGGGTGTAGCACTAGTTATTTCTCTGAAATTCTTAGTTCCATTTCCAAGTATTATTTCCAGCAAACTAATTGTGAGAGATCATTACTATTACTCACTCCATTACACTTTTTCCTTTGTTTTGCAACATGTTTCTCTACATGCTTCTTTCACTTTCTTTTATGTACCCGTTAAACCCCAAACAAGCTGCTTGAATAAGTTTGCCCCTTAAGATTTTCTGCCTTTAAATCCCTGTTGCTGACTGGCACATTCCTTTGTGAGATCTATGTGCACCACGGCATCTTAGTGGACTAACACGGTGCAGCTGCATGGCTAGTTTACACAAGCAATCTCGCTAATTAATAGAGGCTCCACTCAGGAAGTGGAATCTACAATTCAGTACTCACCCTGAAGGAGTTATCTAAAATGGATCAGATGACGTGTGCCTTAAAAATGCCCACTGATTTTTAAGGGAACCCAGAGTGAGAAACTTAGCTGTGGGAATCTACAACGTAGGTGTCCTGGGTTAGTGTTTGAGTAGTTTTGCCTTCTAAAAGATTTTAATTAGTGGAGTTAGTGCATTGCCATCCTTCACTTGTTTTTCTTAAAGTTTGAGCTCTGTGGGGAAGGGACCATCTAACTTCTTGTTTGCCCAGTGCTTAATACATAGTGGATAATGTCGTGATGTTAATTAGGGTAATAACAATTTTTAGAACTTGGGGTCAAGGCTGGCAAAACCACGGGCAATACAGGGCAACACAAGGGCTGCAAAACTCAGTTCAAAATTCATGATTCTTGCTGCAGGATCTTGTCCTGTTTCATGAAAAATACTGAGGTACTAGAGAATCTTTTAACTGAATTACAGTTCTTAAACAGCTGCATCAATCAGATTACAAATAGAAAGCATAAAGCACTGTGGAATGGTACATTTCCTGTCTATAGTGACCCCATTGTGGAAGCAATTAAAAAAACAGAAGGAAGAAGCAAAATATGGTTGGGTAGTTCAAATATGAGAATATATAAAATGTCACACAGGGCATAGAATCAAATAGTAGCTGGGAAGGATGCCAGAAAGACTTATGGTTTCAGTTCAGAAGTGCTTTTAGTTACACGTCTTTTTTTTTGGAATTAAAGTACCATTTTTTCCTCCTTTGGCCTTTCCTTCAAGGGCTTCTCATGTAGTTGTTTATTAGTAAACAGCTGCTTGCAATGAAAGATGATTACTTCATAGTTATAGTGGTTTCTGCTAGATGTGTTTGTTGATTGGGGACTGGTTGCACTTCTGTTTGTTCTAATATAATCCAGAGAAGAATATGTAAGTATTTTTAAACTGGGCAGATAACTTACAGAAAAGCTACATAAAGACCAGATAACAACTACGATTATACATAGAACTTTTGACCTTTAGAAATCCTTAGAGTAAAATAATTCATTAAAGTGTATTAAATATACATGCTCACACGAAAGCTTTAATATATATAATGTATGTAATTACTATGTCTCTATTATCTGGCTATATATTATATATATGTGTGTATATATAGATGTAAAAGAGCTGCTTGAGAACACTGTGAAGTAAGATATTTACTTGATATTTAGGTACAACAGTGTCAGAATTGCTGGTGTTGTTACCTGGTGTCTTGTTTGTTCAAACTGTTTAAAAGATGAGATTTATTGGAAATTGAAATCTCTAAGATTCAACTAATTTTAAAAAATCCGTGTATAAAAATATAGCTCAAATCTATAAGCATTCATTGAATTGCAGTTACCACTGCAAAACTTTCTTGTCAAAAATTTGAGGCTAGGTAATTGTAGTTGAGATCTTGATATAAGTTGATCTTTCAATTGGGATGGTTTTGTCCAATGTACAAAAAGGGTATTGAAATCCGGGAGCTTAGTGTTTTGTATAGACTTGAAACTTGCTAAACAGATGAAAGATGCCAAGATACAATGTTACTCATGTTGGTCATCTGAGTGTATTTTCACAGCTTTGACTAATCAGGAAAATATAGTCTCTGGGATGTGGGAAATGTAGTTTATCACAAACAGGATACTATAGCTTCACTCGGTTTGCTTTATTGAGGTGCAGGGGATAGTCGATATAATAACATAAAAGGCTAAGCTTCTATGAACATCATAATTAGACTGTTATATCCTAGTCTGTAGATGATATTTTTTGAAATGTTTTGGTATTTTGAAGTGAAAAATTGTGGGGTTTTTTTCCTTATGCTTGCATAAGATGAGCTACATAATGACTCTTTAGGGATATGTCTCAAAATGATTGACAATTGGTAATTGCTGAAGGCCAACTGTAAAGAACTGCAAAGTGATCTTCAGACTTGATGTTAAAATGGCAGGTGAGATTCAATTTAAATAACTGTAAAATGTACCAGATAAAGAAGACTAATCTTAATTTCATGTATAAAATGGTAAGCACTGAGCTGAGCATTACAACTCAGGAGTAAGATCTGGAAGTTATTATGGATCCATGGAAATGTCAATGCAGTGTTCAATTGAAAAAGCAGATCTGATATTTGTAGTTATTAGAAAAAAGAGAATGGAGAACAAGACAGAGAGTATCATCTGCTGCTATAAATTCATGGGGCATCTGTGGTGTGTGCAGTTCAGGTGTCTCCAACACCAAAAAGGTGTAATAGAACTGAGGACAAGGTTTGGAGAAGGACAACAATGATCAAAGTTGGGGAGTGGCTCCAGGGACAAGTCAGCACAGTAAGAGATGAGATGACTGAGTGAGATACGATGGAGAGGAGGAAGAATAGGCAAGTTTCAAAGCTGCAAATTTCTAGGGACTGGGAGAGCGTTTTGGGGTAGCATCACTATTTGCATCCCTGTTCTTAACCTCTTCCCTGGATATCTACTTCAAGCTGGTGGTGGAAACAGAGTACTGGACTAGGTGGACCTTTGGTCTGGTGCTTCTTATTCCAGAAATAATCTTTAGGCCACAGTAAGCCCTGGGTGGCTAGGATGAAGTACAACATAACACCAGGAGAAGCACCAGGTTTGGGGAGAAAAGTGAAGACTTTGCCATTTGAGTCCCCTGCCATAAGCACTGAGCCCAGAACATCTCCAAATCTCACCAGGCTGTCTTTGTCCAACTGCTCCCCAATATCCTGCTTCAAATAGTTTTTCTTCTTGCCAGAAGATCGTTTGCTTGTCAGTACTTTCTCCTCTGGCATGCTGTTGTTTGAAAAATTTCTTCAAATGCTTTGACCATCTGCTTCCATGACTTGGACAAGCAGTTTTTCCTATTTTTCAGTAGCTGGTCTGCAATAACAAAAGAAAGCCTGTTTGCATGCAGCCAGCTTGCTCTGTTCCAAGTATGAAAGTCAAAGAAGTGGGAGGCAGGAGTATATTGTTGAAAATTTTCCAGCCCCATCCATCCTTGTGTCCCACTAAGTTAAACTCTCACCTACTTAGTGACACGCAGCTTGTATCATCTTACATATGACCTTTGACTTTGTCCTGCTAAATTGAGCTTGAGCTTGTGAAACTTAAATGTCAGAAGGCTAGAGCAGGTCAGAGCAGCAGAAGAGCATAAGTTAAAGTTGGCCATACTATTAAATTTGTGCTTTACTATACATAGCTGCTGTTGCCTTTAAAGAAACACAATTGACTAAGAACTTGCACTTGGTCTTGAAAAAATTGTGCAAGTGATAAATAAAATCATTAGACAGAAGGTTTAGAGAAAAAAAATCCTTTTTATTTCGGCTTATTTATCCTCTTGCTGACATTTGCTGTACATTTGGTCAATACTTCATCTCTTGTTTGGTTTATTGTTTGTTTGGTTTTTTTTCAGGAGAAAACATAACTGTAAATCCACAGTAGTAATAGGTAACCCAATAGTTGTAAACCACTTTGTTGTTGTCCTTTGTTCACATCTTTTGAAAGAGGAGGTGTCTTGGTACTGATTTAGAAAGAGGACTATGTTTGCATAAGTAATTACAAATTCAATTTAGAATAAGTTAACATTACTTAATGTACATTTTTAATGCTAGTAGGATTCGATGGTGTGTCTTCTGCATCTCCCCTAAGAATCATACATACGCAATAGAAAACTTCTAGTGTAATAGATTTATCTAAATACTCTGACTCTTCAGTAAGATTGTTATCCACATGCAAGCTATGTACACATTTGAATACTTGTTTATGGGGGTAAAGACCTTTGTTTCTGGGATATGTTCTTAGTGCCTTTCTACTGATTTTCAGCACTTTGTCACTGTATGTTGTTTTGGTTGCAGAAGGTCATCAAAACCCAAGTGAACTGGGCAAAGAATTTGGTTGTGACTTATGATCTCCTTCTTTCTCTGGACTTACTTGTGAACTAAATCTTCCTGTGATAGTGGTTGATAAGAGTAGCATGTGGGCTTTAAATCCTTAGAAATTATTCTAGCTAAAGAGCAGAGAGAATAAATTCATGTTTCATGGCCTGGTTACTCATGAATAATTTTGCCTGAGATACCTGTTTTTTAAACTTGGAGAACAAGGAAAAGGAGTGTGTCTGAGCTGCTTTTGAGGTTTTGTGGCCAAGTGCCTTTCTGGTTCCCTTTCCTGGGGGTTTTGTGGCCATCAGGGAGTAAGTAGGGGTTTTGGCTCTTAGTGATCAAGAACATTGTGTCAAATCTTAAAAAAGATGAAAATACGTAAAATTGATGGTAGTCTGGTATATAGCTTACTTTAGTTAGATCATAATTCTGGCTCTTTTTTTCACATGTAATTGCAACCAGAAGTGGACGGTTTTCAGCTGTGTTTAAATTGTTGCTTGCTACTTGAACATAATAAGCTACTTGCAAAGTTGATTCCTGGTGTGAACCTCACATGGTTTCTTCTAATCCCAACTTGAACACAGAGTCTCTTGCTGAGAACACTTGCTGTACCTTTCTTGCCTCTGTGAGGCTCTTGAACTGATGCTTTCTAATATCAGAACTTCTTTTTCCTGAGATTGCATCACAAGAAATCTCAACCAAAGAAGGCTTTGGTGAGATTTATAGAGAAGGTGCAGTAAGATGTGAGGCAGAAAGAAAATAATTCACTAGTTTTCAAAAATAAAAAGAAACCATTCTTATTCCAGGTCTTGGAAACCTTGCCCAAGCTCTTGTGAATGTCACTATTTAAGTGCACTGGTCATGCATGCACGCATCATCTTGTTTCCAGTACTGTTTAATCACCAACACTAAAGCTCCCATCTCACCCCTGGGAGAAGCAGCATCCTTCTGGCTAGCTTTTATTAGATTAACAGAATGAAGGAAGACTTATTACTTATGTCTCCAGGTAGGGAGAGGTATTTTCCATTCCTAGAAGAACACGATAAAGGAAGCACATTCATCTACTTGTCTTTTTGCAAGACTTCTTGGGGCCTTGTGGACCTGCAGCTTCCTCCTTCAGCAGTGGCTTCAGCCTTTAACTGCGTGGCTTGGCTGGCTGGCCATCACTTACATCAACACACCTCTGCCACTATATAAACCATAAACCTCATCATAGAAAGAAGGGCTTAGCTAGATAAAGTTTAACAAATTCAGTGGCATGGAGTGAGGAGTGTTTTGGACAGAAACATAGGCTCAGAGGGCAGGAATGGAAAGATACGCAGGTTTAAAACTGCTTTCTTCCTCCTGTCCTGAGAACAAATGTGCCCTGTGACCGGCTATTTGTGGCTCAGTCATCGTGAATAGTTCCTCTGGGAGAAAGAGAGGAGCAGAGGACAAGGACAGGCTGCTTCGCTTGGTTCCTGGCTTCTCAGTAAGAGAATAAGGCTGAAACAGTCCCTCAGCCACATAATGTTGCTGGAGGAGCAGGTTTCTGGGGAACAAGTCTTGGGAAAAAAATCACAAGAAAGGAATGTAGTAATCAATGCATTAAATTCTATAGAGAGATGGTTATAAAATTTTTTTACCTATTTTTGTCACAGACTTTATTAATGGAAAAATCTTTGTGATAAAGAAAATACGCAGAAGATGCAGCTTAGCCTGGGATCATTCACTGCACAAAGGGAAATTACTCCTCTGTGCAGTGGGAAATGCCATAAATGCATTCTCTGTGAGGCGTAACCATTGTACACAGCAAATACAAACCTGAACTTTTCAGGAAAAACATGAGCCTTCAAGTAGAATCTGTGGTTAAAACAGGTTAAAAGTAATCCTTTTCTAGCAGCAGAAAAAAACACAGCCTGGCTGCACTGTGTGGGTCATTGACTAGTTCCTCAGGCAGCTCCCGAAGGCATCTTATCTTTGTCCTTGTGCCTCTGAGCGTTTGCAAGTTGAAATTGCACCATGTCCGTGGCTTTGCTAGCTTTGTAGTTTGCAAGGTGTAAATATGAAGTCTGATGCTTTGATCAAAAAAGAAAGGGTTGGACATACTTCTGCATATTGCTGTGATCCAGTGTGAAGCGAGTAAACCTCTTCGTTATCTGCTGATGTTGGATACAGAAAGGCAGTAACTGCAGGGTGGAAATAAAAGGCAAGTTAGAAACTGAGTTATGCATCCATACTGTCTCGCTGGCTGCCTTTGGTGCAGTGCTGAGCAGTTGTTATGAAACTGTGCCCTGCATTTACTCATGTCACATCGGATTTGCAAACCTGCATGCCAGAGAGGCAGGTTGCTGCCCTGGCATGAACACTCTCCTCTCCTCTGCAGCCGCTGCCAGGAGCCTTTCCAGAGCGTGCCTTCATCTGGGGAAGGACGCAAACACTGAAGTGACGTTATGTGCAGCAGAAGTACAAATGGGGATGATTTAATACAGCGTGCAGGCAAGCTCTGTCACTCAGGCCTGTGACAGGGAACTTAGCATTTCCCTTTCTTCAAGAAAGTTACATCTGGTGGAAGTGGCTGTACAGGACGCTGCTGCATTTGCTGGTCCTGTCCTCCTGTTTGTTTGCATATCTCATCCTGGCATGGATATTCCTTAGACTGGGAAAGTATTGGTCTTTTAAAGAGGAAATTTGGTGTCTCTTCTCTTCCGAAGTGTTTGTAAAGAAGGAGAGTATTGATGAGTGAGAATCAAGCGTCTTGATTTCCAGTTTTATAGAGATGCTCCAATGCTGATGGAGACCCAAGGGAAGGTGCTGTCACTTGCTGCAAAAGTGGCTGGAAGGATTTGGAAATTAATCTCTCTCTCTCTCACAGATACAGTGTTCAAGATGTGCTGTCCTGCCCTGATGTTTAGATTTTAAGATCTTGTCGTCTTTTGCAGCCTTGTTGGAGATAGCTGATCTGCATAGAAGTTGAGTGCACCATGTCCCTGAGATAGTGACATGAGGTTTGGAAGAATGCTAGGGGGAGAATACAACAAGGTTGCTTCCTCCTCTTTTAGGGTTCTTGTTCACTAAAAATTCACAGAATTGGCTTAATTATGCTTTAGCCTGTCATGGCCCATGTGGAAATGAAGAGGAATACCAGAACACTGACAGTGTTAGCTGGAGAGAAGTAGGTTCTTATTCACAGTGTTCAGAAATTAAAGTACAACTTAAATTTTAAGACCTTAGCTTAAGTCTGACAAGTAAATTTGTGTTAAGAGAATAATGACAGGCCATTGTTTACCAGTGATATTGGAAGCAGGTAGAAAGCAGGGGGTTCTACCTTCAAACTAGACAAGTCCTCAAACATGTTACCATCTGATGGTCACCAAGAAGCTTACCCACTGTGTCTTAGATGGCTCTGCATTAGCTAAAAATACATGTCACCTATTTCCTCCGGACCATCTCATTCAGATCTGTCCAGAGTATCCTCTTTAACAAAATTTAAGAAGCTAACTCACCTTGAGAGAACACCAGGAGGAAGACGGGTTGCCTGTAATCCACTCTTAAAAAATGCAGAGGCAAAGACCAGGCAGTTTGTGGACTTGCCCAAGGACTCTGAGAGAGTGGCAGAGAAGGTAGGAGTTGGGGCTGCTCCACAACCCAGGGGAGCACTGTGATGTGAGCAAAGCTGGCTCCATGGGACCATCACCTCCAGGGGCATGGGGAGTCCTTTCCATCTCCTGCTGCGGCAGCTGTCCCACCAGAGGGACCATGCAGTCTGGGAGCGAAACCCAGAGTAAACCTGTGGTTTCTGACCAGGGCCAGTGCCATGGCAAGGAAGAGGCCAGCTGGTCAGCCTTGTCACATCCTTTTCAGAACTTGCACAAAGGCTGGTAATTACATTTGGGTTGAATTTAAATAATACATGAAAAGCAGTCTACGATCGTGCATTTAAATACAGCAACTACTCTGCTTTTCTGGTTTAGTGAGGACTGTGTGAATCAAAAATACCTTACTCATCTGCAAAAAGGCTTAGTCCCAGCAAATCATGACTTTAATTACAGGAAATAATCATAAACTACTTTAAATGCAATTAAAGACACTTTCTTTTAGAGATATTTTTGTAATTCGTATTTTTCTCTAAAACCAATTATCCAAAAT
>NW_009631418.1:65225-66000 GCF_000690535.1 Cariama cristata | reverse complement strand
CAGTGCAACTTTGACTTGCACATAAATTGATTTTTTAAAATGAAACTTTCTCTATGTATAATTGAAACTTGAGACTATTTTACCTTTATCTAGGTAATTGATTAATAGGTCAGATTACAGCTGCTGGTTAGTAGTAGCAGCTAACAGTTTATGCTACAGTTTGCTCGTTTAGATGATTGTATTAATTTAGAATGTAAATTGACACAATTACAATGGCATTTTTTAAAATGTCAACATCTTTTATGTTAATGTGTAATCAGCCTTTAATCAAATGCTGAAACTGCTTGAAACAGAAAATACCTTTCACGCTGAAATTTAATACAATACTCGTCCAGAGCTAATTAGTTTCATGGGAAGACCAATGTCGCATTAGGACCATACTCATAATTTTATCCATCTATTGAAACAGAACAACATTCAAATTTAGACTGAAGAGTGGTGTGGCCCAGAGCTTTCCCAAGCAGCTACAAACAAGTAATGGAGTGTTTCATGGCAGTGGTAGACTTGAAGGCTAGGAAAAATGTGTCCTGAATGATAGGTGCTCTGTGGTAGCTACAGTCCATGATGAGAGAAGAAGAGAAAGGAAGAAATTTTGTCTTGTCCTCAGAGTAACAGTTCAGGGAAGATCTTTCACCTGTAATGAGTATCTGTGAGTCAGGAACAGAAACTAAGCAAACATCCAGGAAAACATCAGCATGATCCTTTCTGCTTAGCAGCCGGGATGAGGAGCCATGCTGCTTTCAGGCCAGGTTCAGGCCGGGGCCCCGTCAACCTC
>NW_009631418.1:47062-65194 GCF_000690535.1 Cariama cristata | reverse complement strand
CAGGCGGGGGCCCGGTCAACCGCTGCATCCCTGCCCGCCTCTGGCAGGGACCTTATGTCCCTTGTGGGCGATAGGTGATGTACCCTAATTTAGCTGTCGGCTTTAGTGGGAGAGAGAGATCACCCCAAAGAGAAGGGCACGGAGGCCATCTTGGGAACTCGTGGGCTGAGGGGGAACAAGCACCACATCTTGAAAAAATGGTATCCCTTCCCAGAGAGCTTTGATAGTGGAGACATTTGATTGTCCTCTGTAAGTTTATTAGATGGATGAAGAAGAGGGGCACAAAGGGCCTAGTTAAAGTAAAGGGGAGTGCTGGTGTAAGGCCAGCTGGTATGTTGTTGGCTTGCGTGAATTTAGGCAAGAGTCTTTCACTGCTGGGGAAGCTGGAATGCTGTTCCGGAGCAGTGTGAGCAAAGAGGTTGCTTCCAAAAATGCATCACCTCCTATGCCTGATTGCCTGCAAGGAATGGACGTGATAATCCAGCAAAAGTTGTTCCGGTGCCATTCTCCTTAGTGAAAACATGAGTAGATTATTGGGAGGATATGGCTGGATGATGGAAAAGCTGTCACAGTTTTCTAGAGGCCACCGTGGGAAGCCCTCTGCCTCAAAACCCAGTCTGCCCGTGAAGTGAATTTGGTGGGGCGACATTGCCCCACCAGGCAGTGCCACCACCGAAGTGCTGGTGTCAGCACAGGGCTTGGCTGCCTGAGCAGGGCAGGAGTTCACACACCTCTGTGAGCTCTGCTCACACTTTTGATCAGTCCTGATCTGAAAAGTGATCTAGGGAATTTACAGGATCTTTTAATTCAGCTGTCAAAACTATGTAAAGTTAGTTATAGGCTGGATTTGGCAGAATAGCTTAGACACAGTGTTTTCCCTCTGCATTTGTATTTGCTGTTGGAAATGCTTCAGCCCATAAATCTGTGCAGATAATGCCAATAGGGAAAATCACTAACAAAACATAGTTTTACAGGTGGTTTTAGGTGAATTTTCCATCAACTTTATGTGCCTTTACCATATCTTTATATTCTTTTCTCAGCCATCAACTTCTGCTGCGAAGCATGAGATATTGGATTCCTTTTGGCTTTATTGTTCGCATCTGTCGCCCTGGTGCACATGCCTGGGTAACGTGCCTCGGTTCAGGGGTGCCGTGCAGCCCCCAGATAGGACGCAGAGGTGGAGGTACCCGCAGAGGCCAGAGTAGAGGAGGGCACGGGGGGACAGGGAAGCCGGAGATGGCAGCTGGAAGAGCCAAGAGACAGGATGTGGCTCCCAGTGGCTCTCTCTGTACTTGATATGAGGAATACCGTGAATGCCAGTGGTAATGGCATCTAGTTAAGGAAAAAAGAGCTCTCTGGATTTTACTTTCTTAAAGGCAAATGGCTATGAAAATGTATCTGTTGAAGGAGGAAGGCACAGCCTTCACTGTGGCACAGGCTCCCCGGTTGGAAGAGGAGTGTATCCAGGGCCATTGGATTCCCCTTTTGTGAACTTGTGCCAACCACTTGTCCAATAAGTATAAATCAGCTGTTTCCATTAATTTTTACTGCAGCAAGGCTAACTTAGGGTAAAATTGCACGTTATGTCTATACTGATCTAACAACCCACTATCCTTCTTTTCCTACACTCCGGTTAAAGACTCACTTGAACAGGACAAAATTAACCTTGGTATTAGGGAATGAGAGAAGGCAAATTGTTTCACCCTATGTATAGCGGGGGAGATGGGGATACGTGGTTGGAATGGAGGCAGGAGGGGTCCCCCTCTTCCAGCTGTGCTGAGCTGTTAGATCAGCTGAGCCATAAATATGTTGTCTTCAGCCTTAGATTAGTTCAGGATGTAATCCTTCGTCTTTGGCATTCTCAAGGAGTCACTGCCGAAGCTCTTTTACTAATAGAAAAAATATTTATTCAGATACAAGATAACCATTTGTTTCACTTGTCCCTCCAGAGACACAGGAGTAGATCTCGTTTAACTAAACGAGAGTGCTGCACGCCTAATTAGAGACAGAGTTAAGTCCACAGTCCTCTGCCAAAATGCTACATCATGAACTAAAATTCATGGAAACTTAATAGAGAGCCACAATTTATTTGCTATATTAAAATCAGACTTTAAAAATTAAATGAAAGCCAATACACCCAATAAACCCCTGTAATCCATAAATCTCATGCTGGTATCCTAGTGCAGAGGAGGGTGAAATTCTAAGTGCATTGACATCAATGTCATAGCACCTCTTGACTTCAATAGATCCAGGATTTCTTTGGTAATGTGCATAGAGTCTTAATTTACTATCAGAGTAAGTCGTTTGGGATTTCCTGTTTCCCCCACAGCCACTGATGATGTGATCAGCTCCTGGGACAATACTAAAATATACTCAGCTGGATTTCTCTGTCAGCATTAGCCACGTCCTCTTTCCATCTGCCTCCCAAAGCCACTTCTCTGTTTCTTGCTGACCTGTCTGCAGCACACAACCTTGTCAGGTGCACTGGTTTATTTGGCTTTTAGACTCATTTCCTAAGAGGAGCAAATTTGTATGATTGATTATGTGTCTTTTTTTCCCTGCAAAACTGTGTTGGACAATTTTACTGAAGTTTGAAAGGAGAATAGCTGTCCTAAAGGTCACTGGGTAGAGGAGGCAACCCAAGTGAGCACCCTACGCTGCCTGAAGCCCTCCTTGGAAGGGAAGCGGAGGCAGCACTGCAGGTAGCTGGCTGCAGGCAGCACGTACGTTACTCCAGACTAACCACGGCAGGGGTCTTTCCTTCCTCAATGAGGATGGTGGAGAGAGCGTGCGTGGGTTTTGCATTGTCATGGTGGGTAGATGAGGAGGGGTTAGGGGACAAAGGACACGAATGAAAGGCAAAACAAGCTTCAGAGCTGTGTGATTTGCAGAATTCTTCCCCCGCCCCAACAGTTTTGTTTTGTGTGACTTCAATTCCTTCCATTGAACAGTGGCAACACGATGACCTTTGCCAAAGTGGCTGATTACATTTATTTAAGAGGTGTCTAGTGGTGGCAAATCAATAACAACAATTGATTTGCAACTTTTTCTGTGCTTTGCAAAAGACGTGCAAGGTTCGTTTGCGCTAGCTGATGGAAGCAAGTAAAGAGAAAATAGTTCATAAGTTAAGTAATAATTATTAGTATATAGCAATAAAACTTAGAATACTTATTTCTTGAAGAAAATTAATTTCTATTATTACATATTACATTACCATACATAAATGGTAATTTATTTAGTGTCCTTGTAGATATAAAACAATATGGGAACCTGCATAAATACTCCAAATGCATATTATTAACAGCTTTAGTGCTCAATTATTGCCATTGGATTGATGTGGAATATCTAATATTTTGTTGGTTTAGCTGGAGCTTAAAGCTGGGAAAAAGGTAAGGTGCATGTTTTGTTTGTACCTTCTTTTATTCCCTGTGTACCCATATTCTCATTGCCTTCCAAAGTATTTGTGGATGTACAAGAGGTACAAGACTGGCTACTAAAATGCTGACTACTCCCTCTTACTGTTTTGAAGGGTTTAGCAACTCCTTTATAGAGACTTTTTCATTCATTCTACATTTTTTCCTGGTCTTACCTAAAGGTCCCATTTTGCAGGCTGCTGTACCTGTGTTTACCTTTAAAGGCACCAGTATTACAGTACTACGGATGTTAGGCAGATTTCTTGAAGTTAAGTATATGTGTATTTCTGCAAAGTTTAAAGAGAGACAGGGAGACATCGAGCTGACCTCTGAATAACAAATACCTTCATTTTCAGTAGAGATGAGAAGTGAAATGTTGCTTAGAAGGTTGCAGACAGATTTCATGGACAGCAAATGCACTGGGGACTGATCGATGAGCACCTTTTGCCTGCTAGATCAGAGCATAAATATGTTTATTCCTATATATCACAGTAATGATGGCAGTGTGGTAGCAAGCAGACACCTGGCTGACCAGCAGATTGAAGGAGAGACGAGAAAATTCATTGTTCTTCTTTGATCTTGTAAACCAAGGTTGTGGTTCTAGTTTGCTTGAAATTAGGGTAGGAAAAAAGGATGTACTGAGAGTAATCAGAAATTAGATTATAGTGGTATGTTACTGAGGAAAAGGAGAATTCGGTTATAATGTTTACTCTCTTATTATTTATTTTCTTTTCTATAGGGAAGTCTTTCTTTTCTGTTTGGTGGGTAGGATTCATCTGTAGCCCAGTTTGCTTACACTGCACCAGCACTCCAATCTGTGTGTGTCAGGAGAAGGGTCCTATGTACAATTCTTTTCGTGCGAAGTCTTTGCTGCCTGCAAGCAGCAGAGAGAGTCCTTTAGTGCTTATATGGTGCCTTCTCTAGAGACAAGCTCCTGCCTCTAAGGTCTTCCTTCCTGTTCATTATTTAATACCTATTTTATTTTGGGCACAAAAAAATCCCACAACCCAAAGAGAAATGGGCACTGTACTCCACGTAACTGTTTCTGCCCTACAGATATGAGGGGAATAGTTTCTTTTCCACAGGAAGAGCAGCCAGGGGCCTTTTAGCCAATTACTGCAGTGGTGCGTAGACCGCAGCGAAAGAGGGATTACTTCTGCCTTCTATAGTGAACATTAACCACTGTTGTGCTACAAAAATGGACCTTTTATATTTTATCTACTTTGATATTCTGAGGAAATGAGAAGTCTTGAAATGACAAGCCCTGGTAATAATGAGGTGAGTTATCACCACATGGTTATTATCAAGAGCATTTTCTTTTTATACTAATGTGTGTTAGAGAAAAGGCATGTCCCTTGTTTGCCTTGGAAGGAAAACCATTCAAGTTTACTCTTGTCAGATTTCTGGGAAGAATAAAACATTGTTATTGTTTGTGAAAGAAAGATGACCTAGTCGAACCTGGCCCACCGGTTGTCTTCCTGGAAGTTGCACGCAGTCGTGACTCCTGTCATGTCTGAGGTTTGTGTAATTCCACCTTTAGCTCCTTGTTGGGTTCAGCTGCTGGTGTTGGCAATCAGCTCTGCATCCGTTATCTCCACTAAAGTTCCCTTATTTGCAATGAATCAAACAGCGTAAGAAAAAGTTGCACTTGGGTGTTTTGTGACCGATGTAGACATTACCTGTAAGGCAGGAATTCTTTTGACGGTGAATCGCAGCAGGTCTCCTGTAGAAGCTGGTAAACCCAGAAGTGAAAGACACTATTTAGGACCCAGTATGTCCCTGAGGTAAAGTTGTTTTAAAGTGTAACCTTGTTCATGGCCGGATGTCCTTCGTGCTGTATTTGGAGTAGACTGACCATAGACGGAAACTGATATAGATACAATTAATTGCAAATAGACCACATACTTAAATTTTATATTATAACAGCTGCAGGGGGAATTTGTAAATCACTATTCGCTGTGACTTCTGCATTAATCTTGTTTTCATGCAAAGCCCTGTAATCATGTTTTGTGTATCAGTCAGTGAGTTTTCAACTGAAAACAACCAGATGCATAAGGACATTTGCGGTAGTGCTGTGCTCCAGAGTCACTAGGACAAGCACAGAGCCATCTGTTTAAAGACTCTTGAAACCTCTTTGTTGAGTTTCAAGCATGAAGCTACATTTCTGTCCAGAGAAACTGTGGAGCAAACATACAAGAGCCTTTGTAGTGTTACACTGTAGTGTACTTACCGTGTAGTGTTACACTAAAACGTAGTGTTACACTACTACCTTGTAGCATCAGCACACTGCAAAAATAATCACAGTGTATAAATTAACACATGAACTTTCCAGAATTGCATATGGTGAGTTTTAGTTTAAATTTAGTTAACAACATGGATAAGGTGGCATAAGCTATTTAAATATCTATGTTACTTTGTCCTGTTAATAAGCATCTTATTAACTTATTAACTTTTAATATAGATGCTCTCAGATGCTTGTGGAAGCCATGTATAAAGCTTTTATGTATATAGGACTTGTATTAAGCATCTCAGTATGCTCAGCAGCCTTTACAACAAGCAAGAAGAATGTAATTGAAAATAGAAAATTTCTTAGTCTCTGATAAGGGATTGTTTGAAATTTTTTTCAGAGGAAAAAGACAAATACATAAGAAGTTTGTGCCACTTTTAAGCCTAGCAAAGTAACACATTTTGATTCTAAAGCTAATTGGAAAGCAGATTTTAGTAATTGTTCGAGCATCAAGAGCAAAGGCACTTAAAAATCAACAAAAAAAGGAGCACAAATAACATTGTAAAGCTTTACAAAGGATTTATACAAGTAGACCAGATATTGCATAGCTAGATATTCTTCCATAAAGGATCTGAAAGAACTACAGAAGTAGAAGCTTTGGGATTCTTCCAGACGTGTGAAGCAACGCCTTGCACTGTTATGTGGGCAAGGCTGTTTTTCTTGGCCATAATTTAGGAAGGATTTTGTATGTTATCATCAACGAATTAGAACTTGAATAACAAATCTTGGATATAATCATCATAATCTGTTCCTGTCGGGGAGGGACAGAAGGAAAAAAAGCTTATTGTAAAATAGTTTAAACCTATTTGATGAAAAAAATGTGTATAACTTATTTCCTTAGAACAGGTCATCATTTAGGTGGATTTTTTCTGTTGAGGGATTCATAATCTTACAGTCTGCTTTAAGAGTTCCTAACTCAATCATACTGCAGAGGTGAGCTCTTTGTACTGTACTATTTGGTATCTTGGGTCTGCTTTGAGTTCCGTACTGACATGGAGTAATGGAACATGTCAGACTGCCCCATAAAACAAAAATGAATAAAGTAAAATTGATTGCAATGTGTTCTCTATATTGTGTACCGGCCTTAAGAAATTACTCTTTATAGGTCTTTGGAACACAGTGTAACTGCAACTCATATGTGTGCATATATATGCTTATGTTCATTTATAAATTATTTTTCACATGTGTCAATATGTATCAGAACTTACCTTCCTCTTACCCTGTGATTGTGAGTATTCTTTGAAGGTGTATATGTGAGGGTGTCAAGTAGTAACGCCTTGTTGAACCTTCAGGCAGTCATGTGAGGTGGTGGTTGTTAGTTCTCAATTTAGGAATCTGAAAGATGGAGCATCTTTCAAACAGTGAAGTGGATAAGCTGGAGATTTTGCAGAAAAACAACTTTTGCTTTGTCTGGGTAAAAACTGAGAAGGTAAATTTCTAATATGTGAGGATGAAAGAAACGTGGATTTGTGAGCAAGAGGGTTAGAGAGGTATATGTACTCTCATTTGCAATACACAGAATGTCAAATATAATAAGAATTACTTCTGTTTCATTGCTTGCTTTTTAATTTTTTTTTCTTTTTTCTGAAGGAAAAGCCATAATTTATGTGAAAACTACTATATGCACTAGAACCTTTTCATTTATTTTATCACCCAGATATCCCTCTGCCCAAACAGACTCAAATTCCTCACTTTCCCAACAGTTTGCAATTTCTAACTGATGACCCCACTTGCATCCATTTTTTCCTAGTTGTACCTAAACACAGAATCTACATTCTGATTTGGTAGCATTTTCGATAACTTAAAAAAATGTTAATGCATTGGTTTGGAGGAAAGAAGTGCATTGTTGAAAGTTCTTTTAAGTGGCTGACTTAATAAAACAGTCATTAGAAAGACAAGCAGTGAATTTGTTGGTCTTCACATGAATTTCTTAGTGCATGAAGGTTTTGCGGGGCACAGTGCTGTGAGGTTGTTCCATAATTACCTTCATTTAGTTGGTTTTGGTCCACTGCAGTTTAGATTCGGAAGCATTTACATTGTTCTGTTGTGAATCATAGTGCTTCGTTATGACGTTTGCACTGACAGTTATGGGAGTGATGTGCTGAAAGTTCCTAGGCTACATCAACTTTTCAAACTCCCACATGCTTCTTCCCATTTTTAGTAGGATCTCCTCAAAGTTGGTTACACACCCTCTTTCAAAGTGTTCTTTATAACTCAGGTCTATTGTGTTGCCTGTACAGCACTCATGAATGACTGGGCAGCTGGTATGCTAATTGCTACCTTACTGAACTGACCATAATGGTATGTGGTTTTTTGCCCTTGCAACCTTTTTCTATTTTCATGTTTTCTCTTTGACCATACATTTTGATTATTGTGGCTTTGGAGTGGAGCTGCCTTCTTCAAGGTTTGCAATGTCTGTGTACAGCACCTTGCACAATGAGACCTAATCCCCAGCTGGGGACCATCCCTAACAGTGCAGCACAAATACATTATATTTCAACATTTTTGGTTTTATTTGGCCTCATTCAAAAGAGGATTTGTTGCTATTTTTCAATTCCTATTTGACATACTAGTTTTACAGTGATTTTCTCACTATTTTAAGCAGTTTATTTGAGGGAAACGCAATTCAGTGTTTTACAAATAATCCACTACATAGCACAGGAAACAAATCCGTGTATATATGGATTAGAGGGTTGATTTGTGGCACGTCTCTATACACAGTAGATGCTAATCTACTTGAAATGTAAGATGTGTGAATTGCTACACATCTTTAACTTTGCAAAACATGGAATTGAAGAGCTGAGCTAGTCTGCTTGTCTGCTTTCCTGTGCTGAAGTGGTAACTGTCTACCATTACTGTGTCTTAGTGTATTTAAAAAAAAAAAAAAAGGACAAGGACATTTTCACTACTCTGTATGCCTCACAGAACAGAAAAGTAAGACATCATTTAAAGCTGCTATTGTGCTGGAGGTTTCTGGAATGTTTGGCATTGCATGTTCAACTTTGGCATTTTGTCATCAAAAACTGGAGGAGAGCACAGGCTCTCAAATATGCAGTCAGGCCTCTTGAGCTCCTGTAAAAATAAGCTGGCAAACAAACCGCTCTAATAAAATGCTGATACTGGAAAAGATACACAGTCATCACTTCGTTATGCTACTTTTCTCAGCATGTCTCATTTATTTCCGAAAGTAAAAGAGAGAGATGATTACCAGATAAGCAAGAGTCGTGATGAGGTGAAATCCTGGCCTTACTGAGGCAGGGGAAAACTCAACCACTGGGTCAACCCTTGAGCCATGAAATGTCCCAGTGACCTGGGTCACTGGTTTCAATGACCATTGACTTGCCTTTTAGCCAAGGCAGTTGTTTCCTCTCTCTTCGTGCTCTTATGATGTCCATTGTTTAGCGGTGTATATGGGGCTTATGATTTTTAGTTTGGGCTTTTAATTACTCTGTAGCCAGTCAAAATGCCACCCTGGAACCTCCCAGGGCTTGAGTGCAGTGGGGAGGCAAGAGGAGGCTTCTGGCGTTAGGAGAGTTTGGGCATGGCACCGCTGTTCATAACCTGGGCGATGACGGTGGAGACAGTGCTGCAGAAAGAGTCTGGGATTTTCTGCTCATCAGTACTGTTATTTTTCCTGGTAATTTTTGTCAGGATGGTTCACTTACAATTGACTCAATGCATTTTTCTTGATTCCAAATCTGTATAGCTACTAGCCATACTTGCAACATTTTCTTAATTATCCTGTGCTCTTGCCTTCAAAAGGAACTATGTGTTTTTAATATATACTGTGTGGGATGCCTGTGTAGGATAGTTTAAGGAGGAAACAGGAGTAATGACAGTCTGGAAAAGTAAAATAACAGACTGTTTAGTAATTTAATTAATAATTTACTGTTATTGTTACAAAAAGTGGATTCTCCTGTTAAACTCTTTAAAGTCTATATATCACAGTTTTCTAATACTGACAGTAGAAATTTCTTGAATACAAATAAAAGGTGAGGGTAGAGAAGTGTCTTTTAAAACAAACACTTTGGCATTGCTGAAAATGGTAACTCCAGTGATGTTACAGATACTGCAGCATCTTTCCTGTCATACCATACTGGAACTTGGGAGGCTGGAATAAGAAAACTACTGACTTGAGAATCAAAATAATTTGGTAGGGAGGGAGTCCATGGAGAGACCACGTGTGGCAGACCACGAGCACTAACAAAACTGTCTTCCAAATACTCATGTGTGCTATGATCAGTAGGTTCAGAAGAAAATAAGTTTTTATGAAACTACTTATTTTGGAAGGTATTTACCCTGTTTTCTGTTTCCAAATGAAATGCTCTTGTAGTGCTCTCCTCCTTCTCTGGCCAACTCTACCGGGCAGCCGTTGCTGCCTCGGAAGGAGCCCACGTGCGCCTGGCAGACAAAGCGTGTTGAATGAGGGCAGGACCTAAATAATAGTTGTCTTTCCTCATTCAGAGAGTAGTACTTGTTAAACTGCAGAGCTTTAAATAAGGAGGAAACCGTACTTCTGATCATCTGTAGTGACGATCAGTCTTACCTTTTTCTTTGTGCTGTTCAATTATTGGGGAAATATT
The DNA here is from genome assembly GCF_000690535.1 of Cariama cristata. Lineage (NCBI taxonomy): Eukaryota > Metazoa > Chordata > Aves > Cariamiformes > Cariamidae > Cariama > Cariama cristata. Next base: position 54,911 of record NW_009631418.1, on the reverse strand, counting down.
TAATTATAAGCAGCTTACATGTTTCTGAAGCAGCTCTCTTTGATCACATACTGTTTTGCCTCTTCAATTTTGAAAAATGTAAGAAAAAGTGCTCAGTCAGGAAAATAGTGCTATTGGGCCTCTAACCAGTAATGTGTTCTATGTATTGTAGTAGAGTGGAGATGAGCAACGTCAGCTGTTCGCGGCTTCTTTCTTTCTAAATCCAGTAGCTGTTGTCTCCCAGGGCATTGAACAGTGCAGTTTGCATGTGGTGTCTGCTGTTCATACAAGCAGCTCCAGGGATTTTTTTTTTTTAAACTTGTATCTTTTTAAAGATCCTTGAGCCTGGCTATCTTAATCTCATCAGAGTACAGCCTGTGCTGTGTGCTGCACTCCCTCATCACTTCTCGGAATTGTTCTGGGTGTGCATAAACACCTCCTCGCTCACCTCTTGTGGCCTCTCCTGTGCAAGCTGTTTTTTGTAGCCAGCTTTCCTCCTCCTGGCTTCTGGAACAGCCTCTAGCATTGGAGCAGGGACCAGGACTCAATCTACAAAGCTCTACTAAATGAAGTTTCCAATGGGCATCCAAAGATTGTGACACTGTGTTTGTGGTCATGGCTAGATGTTAGCTTTAATCCTCTGTGGACAAGATTCCAGTATCTCTGCTGCGTTTACTGAGTTAGGGGAGCCATGGACCCTGCTCCTTTGGGTCTCAAAGCTCCGTGAGAGGGAAAAAGGCTCTTGTGAACCTTCAATTTACTGTACATGAACTGCCATTGGAACATTTTTAGGGGACTGTAAAAAGAAATTCCTCAAGTTAGACAGTTTCAAAACTCAAATAGAGTGTTTTCAGCTTGTTAGCAATGGGTGAGATGAAACAGACATTTCTAACATTTTCACTCCCTTTATCCTCTCTGTAGGAGCCCAGCAGGCAGGATGTACAATGATTTGGAAATTTCTGTGTTGAGTTCCTAGAACAGCTGAGTCAGCTCCAGGGTTTCTCATGGCTATGTTTTTAGCTGTCTGTTACATAGACAGTGATAGGACTGTGGACTGCCAGTGATGATAAAAACAAATATGTATTTGTGGCAATTAGACATTGATGTATCTGGGGCTAAGCAGTACTGTTGTTGGCAGGATTACAAGAGCTGGGTTGCTTGGAGATTTAATGTTCTCATTGCGGCTGTTGTAGAGCAAGACTGAAATCTCATAAAACTGAAGGCAAGACATATCAACAGACCAATTAAACACAGCATGTATCATGGATACAAATGTTTGTGAGCTATACTGTTTACACAGTAATCATTATTTTTGACCTTTCAGCATGAACTCTGTTGATTCCCCATCACTTTTTCAAGCAGGATAGTCTGCTAGAGAAAACGCTGTTAGACATGACTTCATACGGTCCCTGACTTTAGTCAGACTTCTGCGGTCCTACTGATTTAAACCAACTGGGTTTTACTGGAGTGATGTAGGGAACAGAACAAGCCAAATCTTCCTTTCTGTTGTTTTCACTATTTAGGTCATCTAAAAAGATGAAAATGTGGTTTTCCCAACAAGCATCCTTTTTTCTTTCAGTTTCATTACTAAAGTAGAGTTTGGGTGGATGATTATTGTGTCAGGTTGAGTGGCATTTGCTTTAATTATGTGTTTGCAGGTGGCACTGTCTTTTTTGCCAGGGGATGGGAGAAGATCTAAGGACTTTTTCTGTTAATGACACAGCCATTGGAATAGCAAGATAACTTAATTTGCAACCACAAGGCTGTTAAAACTCAGATAACTTTAGACATCTACATTCAAAACAAATTTCTCTCTGTCTCATCAGTGCCTGACCAATTTCTAATAAAACCAAGCTTTAGCTCTTCTTTTGTTCTCTTTGCATAGAGGCTTGTCTGCATGATGCAGATGCAAAGGAAATACCTGTTTAGCTTCACTCTGACATTTCCGTTAAGACTAGACTCAGTATAATCTTGCATCACAAAAACTGATTCAAACCTACGGAGGGCCTTATTTTGCAGTAGAAAACTGCTGAGCCCAACTGGTGAGGAGGGTTCTTAGTTGCTGTGAATTGAAGAGGAAACGCACAGATTTGGAGCTTTTGTTGAATATTTTTTTCACGTGTCACTAGTTCTCGCTGAAACCAAACCCAGCCAGAAAGGTGGTGTCCTGATACCAGTTGAGAAGGCTGATATGGTCCTGCATGTCAAATCATAATCATGGCAAAACCCAAATACTGGCCAACTGGCTGCTGACCTAGCATCCTTCTTTACAACGTATTTTCTCTCTGACTATGTTCAGTGGAATATGCAGCTGTTACATTACTAAAAGCTGTTAGTCAAGTACCTTTAAATGGCATTAAACAATGTTCTTAAAAAATTCAAATAATTTGTTGGACTTTCATCTGTTTCTTGCTAAACACCTTAGTTAAACTGTTGCAAGCCACTATATCCTGCACCTTTTCCATTATGATTTTCTTTTTTTAATACCATGGCAACTAGACCTGGTAATAAATAATGAAAAAAAGTATGATGAGCAAATTTCAGTTCTTAAAGCTCTCTTTTATAATGTGAATGAAAGCTAATCTTGTCCCTATGATTTTTTTGCTGAAGTCCCACCTCTTTCCATCAACTAAAATCAGGGTTTCTCCTCCAGAAACATAATCTAATATTTAAATATGTACATCTGTACATTTTAGGACCAAACTGATTGCTACAATAGCTTTGTTCCCTGTCTGACATGATTTTTCCTTCTCAATTAAAGTGTACTCTTTTATCAGAAGTTTCTTGTAGGTACCTGTATTACATGATCAGGTCACTTTTTCATATTCTTTTGCATAAAGACTGCAGGGAGAAATTCTCTGGCACCTTCCATAAATCAGAATTTTCTACCTGAATTTGCTAAAGTTTTTCAACATTTATTTGAAATACACATACCAGAACTAACCTGCATTATTTTGTGGTCCTGTCAAAGCCATGTAGAGGAATAATGCTGCTTTCCTGCTGTTACTCTGAATTCCCTTCATATATTGTATTCATTGGTTGCAGCATAGCATTGGGAGTTCATGGACTATTGTTGCTTTGGGTTTTTTTTACACCATTACCTTAAAGATTGTCATTTGTCAGTGGCAGACCCTGCAAAAGTCTCCCAAATTTCCTGAACTTAATTTTGCAAGATGGGAAAAAAATCAACTTATTTAGTCTTTATTTAGCTTTTTAATTAGCTCTTTATATTGCTAAAGCTGTTTACATTACTAAGCAAAACTCTTTAACTGATGGCAAGGCATATCAACAACCATATAATCAGTGATGTAATTTATGGTTTCCTTAAGGTTTTTGATAGTTGTCACAGCCAATAAAGAATTGCAGTCCTACAATATCCCTATAGAGTGAGGAGGTACTGGTTCATTTTGAAGTGAGAAAACTGGGGCGCGAGTTTGTCAGTAGTCAGAGTATTAATATACCTGTACTGAACCCAGTTTTACTGAGTCCACAACCTATTAGTTCATACTTTTGGGGCTTCTTAGGAGAATAAATGTTTTATACTTAATGTCACTCCCTCATGATGTTATTCTGAAAGTGCTTCCTTACGTGTGGTGATCATACATGTTTTTAGGACAGTCCTGTGCAGGTTAGTGGTCTCTTACTAGTGCATGAAATGCACCATGGAAGCACGAATTGCATCATGCAACAGATCTGCATTCCTTGGCACATGAAGCAGGATAATACTGCTGGTGTCCAGACCTACTGTTTTCATAGTCCCATGTTTCCTCACTAATAGCTTATGAGGCAAATGTTTAAATGCTTATTCTTACATATTCTCTTTTTTTCTCATTATTTATAGGGCAACTGTTAGGGTTGTGAAACTATCATTTTTTTTCTTTTTTTAAAAATAAGATCAAGCAGTAGAAGATGGAGACTTCCAAGCATGCACTTACGAGTTTGTTCCCGGTGACTGTTTTGTCTGCTGTGGTTCACTCCTGGCACTCCATCAACTTAGCATCCCCCAGTCAGTAGAGCCTTCTGTGCTCCAGCACCTGAGCTCCTACAACACCTCTGTGTCCTCACTGAGAATGAATTTTAGAATTGTGAGACCCTGGTAGCTAGATGTTCTCCAACCCCTAGGAGTCCTGTCAAGTCTGCTAAGGCACCATTTATGGTGGAGGACAGACAGTAAGTGCTTCACAGGACTTGCTCAATCTTGCAGCTTCTTTTTCTCTCTGCTATAAAGATACAGGGCTCAGGTCAAGTTTCAGCATGAGACCTGCATCATGGAAACTTTTGTACTAGAAGCACAAGCTCACCTAGTCATTACATTAAAAGAATAACTATTTTTAGGAACTTTGGGTACTTTTTTGGGGTCAGATGCTGTGCATCTCCTGGGCAGAAGGTTGTCCTCTTTGCAGTAATGTGTGGTTTGCTCCCTTTTGTACATGCAGAGGGTTTTTGCTCGAGTGTACTTGATACTTTTACCTTTCCCGATCACCCAGTATTGCTGTAGCAAAGGACTCTCTGGGATGTTCGTTGTTCCTCTGGCCACAACTGATTCCTTGGAGCCTGCTTTGAACTGCAAGCTTTTCTTTTGCTTGGGGGGGGGATCGCCCCTTTCTCCCCTTCCTGGTACGCTGCGGACAGCCAGATTCACCTTGCAGACTGGATTAGTCCTCCATGCCTGCCCTGTCGGGAAGCAAAGGCAGATGACAGGAGCTGTTCAGGCCGCTGGAGCTGGAGAGATGCTGGTGCCAATCCTGGAGAAGCTGAAGGGATCCTGGTCTGAGCGGTTTCCCTCTGAGCTGCAGTTTCAGCCCTGCTGCTTTCCTCATTGCTGCTTCGCCAGTGCAAGGCAGAATGAGGGGTGCCCTGCTGCCTGCCCCCGCCATGTGGCATGGTCTGCTGCTGCCAAAGGGTAGAGCCAAGGATTTTCTGCATCTCAGGGAAGTATGGGAGAATCTGATACGGCCTCCCCAAGCCCGGCTGCCTGCCTCCTCTTCACTGCCTGTGCCAACCTGCCACTCCAGGGCAAGGCTTGTGATCTCACGCAGCCCCTGGGCTGCATTTTCTAATGTCCCATTTGCTAAGAGAAGGGAAGAGGCTTTTTTAATTATTATTTTGGGGCTGTTTTTTTTCTCTTCAGAACATGCATCAATCTCTAGAAGTTTAGAAACCAGGATCCCATCTAAAATCTTAAATCACTGCCCTGACTGAGCCTGTGTCCTCACCCAGTGGTCAGTCCCTTGGCTCAGTAAGTCTGGTGTTAGGTGCAGCCCCCAGATCAGGTGCCAGGTCAGGATCCTGCCTTCTGCCATTAGGAGAGCCGGTGACCCACTGCTACAAGGGACTATTAAAGAAGATAGTAATATGCATTTTGGCTAGGGAGTGTTTGTTTACCCTGCCCTACTGCTGTACATCCATGATCAAAAGGCTCCTAAATTTTTTACCTTTAAGTGTAATTAACAGAGTTATTCTAAGGCATCTTCTCTTCAGACAGCGCCCGAGCATTTGCAGAGGGGAATGCCGCTTGCTGTGTGGCCCTTTCATGCTTGCAGTCACTGCCACACTGCAGTGTCATTACCCAGTGTTTATTTGAAATCTCTGAAGTCCAGAGCTATGCTGGTATGTTAACCCACCACCTTTGTGTAGTCTGGAAATGTTAAAACTGTAAATTATTATAAACAAAGTGCCTTTGGGGGAGCTTATATATTGTGGTTATTTAAGTAGTCCTATAGATTTCTGCCTTAGTGTAGTGCTGGTGGAATGCATACGTGATCAGAGAAATACTCCACAGTTCACTGAAGAACAAAGGTATATTTAACAGAAGATCTATTTCTACTCTATATAAGCTTTTTTAATTAGAATTTAAACTTAAAAAAATAATTTCAGCTTGCTTCATCTGCTTGCCATATGTAGCTATTTCAGCTAAAACACATTGCTAAAGGTTTAATTGAATCAGTGCCATAGCATAAATACATGATTTATGTATATGTACATTTCTCATTATGATAGCTTCCAAAAGATAGCTAAGTGGCCACTAGAATAATTTAACAAGAAAAGTATTTTAAAGTGTTTTATGAGACATAAGTTCTCCTACATAAAATACAGCATGCTGGAACTAATTTTCATTGCATGTTTATGGTTAATGGTCAAAAATTTTCAGTCTGTGCAGAACCATTTCCATACCACTGACCCATCTGTTTTAAAGAGACCTTGTCTTGAATAATACATGATATTTGGTCATTGAGGAGGAAATCCCATGGTCCAATGTATACTCAGTGCATCCTTGAAATATTTAGTCCTTGGGTTTGAAAGGTTCAGTGTTGCAGTCTCTGGGCATCTTTAGCCCTCAATTAATATTTTGCCAGAATAGATTAAGTGCATGCCAAGTAAACTGCTATAGTTTCCAACCACAGCCATGAGGAACAAAGTGAATTAAGGCTGGAGCCTAAAATTTCTAGGCAGAAGTAATAAAGCTTCTCTTTGTTGAGGTTTTAGATGCTGCTTTGTTCTTGTATGCCCTGGTGAAAAAAATGTCTGTCTTTTAAAAATATATTTTACAGACACTTAGTCTTGGTTGCGTCTAATGCCTTTCAATATTTTTAAAAGAAATTCCAAGTGGATGAGTTATTTATGTGTTTAGCTTTTATTTTCCATTATGTCTTTTAATAGATTCCAGATCTCATCCATATTGTAATGGCTTCTGTGTTACGGAGCAACACAATTTACTAGGTTAAATACCCATTTTTCTTACCTCTCTGACATGAAAGTGTGATAGACCTATACAATAAATTGTTAACACATTTGTGAGCTTGAAAGTCCATACCGTCACCCTCATTGTCTGCATGCAGGCTCCACCAGACATGAGGAGACCCTGGCGCACTTCAGCACACCTGGAAGCATCATGTTATTCCTAGTATTCAGGTTAACGTGCTTGGAAGACATTATGATTAAAGGCTGCAAATGGAGAAGTGTTCAGGCTTGAGTTCTTTGTAAACTCGCTTCCCTCAGCCAGCATGTTGAAGTACATGTAGAGTATAATTTTATAGATTTGTCTGAGACCTGGGGTATGGAGATGGAACATGTGAGGTGATGGAAAAAGAAGAGACAACCCAAACTGCTGTGTTTGCCTCCCGCCTCCCCATCTTCTCTTCCCCCGGGGGTTTCTTTCTTTCCTTTTTCTTTCCCTTATGGCTAGGTTTATTTGAGTTTCTGGGGAAAGCAGGTGTTAGGGGACAGAACAGCATAGGGAGTGGGTCAGAGCTTTTAGCGTCTTGGAATTGCCACCACGAATCCCTGATTTATTTTTTTTTCCTGTTCTCTGAGAGTATAAGCTCCAGGAATTGAAATATAGCATTCTGCACTCAAGAATTATTCCACAGAAAATGTGAGGGGGCCTATAATTAAACACTTGTGCACAGATAGCAGTATTGGAAGAATAAATTTGGTGCCTGTCTCTCCAAAAATGGTTGAAAACTGTAAATCATGTATAGAATAGATAATCACAGATATAACAAACTGTAGCTGCATCTGCTGATTATTTTCTCCTCAACCTCTTGTGTACAATTAAGAATTCAGATTTAACAGCTGGGAATGATTTTCAAATGTTGATCTGAAGCAGAAAGTTCTATTCAGAAACTTTCAGCAGTTCTTTTATCTTCCCCATTCATTATTTTTTCAGGAATAGGTTAAAAAAGATAGTACTTGACCTGCTCTGCATTGAGATAGAAAAGAGATCATTATAAACTCAGATACAGATTTATGCTTAATGATCCATCTTCTTATGTGGCTGAGTTCAATGGCAGGCAGACTGAATATCTGTCAACAGGCTAAACTTTCTTTGGTCAAGAAACTTTGTCTGTTAATATTTTATTTTCCGAGT
>NW_009631418.1:0-47031 GCF_000690535.1 Cariama cristata | reverse complement strand
CAGGGAGACATTTTTCAAAGGTTTCTTGTTGATAGTTGTGGCAAAGAAACTAAGGTATAAAGCTCAAAGTGAGTGCCTGTCAAATTGAAGTTAGAGACAATACACAAGTGAAAACTATAAAAAAATGGAGGGTAGCTATTAATGCAATCACACATCTTTATATACACTGATTAGTATAGAGTTCTGTGTATAAATATACCAATATGCTGAACGGACAGATCTGTGTGGACCATGCCTACACATAAAATTCCCACAGAAGGGTCTCATGTCTGTCACCATGGTGTGCATGCATGTGAATTCAAAGCATTTAGCATTTAAGGTGTCAAAAGCAGCTGTTCCAGCTTTAGGACTGAGGGTTTATATGTTTATGTTTTGTCAGTGTTTTTGTGTTCTGCCAGTAAAACCTCTGTCTTTAACCTGCCAACAAGCAGGTACTGGATCCGTTACCTGAATATGTATGCATCTGCACTTATACACTTTCTTTACGACAACAGATACTCAGAGATCTTTCCTTAGTTTAGTAAAGTGAATTGTGCATCTTCGTTGGTGTGGTAGAGGATTATTGTGATGAACCTGGTTACTTGGTGTCTCTAGAAATGGGGAAAAAAAAGAACTGCGTTTTTCATAGAGGTATGTCCTTAACAGGGGACACTTTGGGCATGAGTACAGCAGGAGTAAGTACTGATAAATTTATTCTCATTAGACACCTACAATAGCGGTGTACATTTTACCTTCAAATATTTTCTCCTCTGTTATCTGTTCTTTCAGTTTGGGCATTTCTGGTTTCTTTGCAGTGAAACAGCAGATTTTTATTTTTTAAGAAACTTTCAAGTCTTACCATATTGTTTGCAGATCAGGTCCAGTAAACATATCTGAAGTCTGATCACCCTACACAGTTTGAGATTAGGACTGGGATTAGAACATGTGTCACATTTTGCATTTTTGAAAGATAACCTGCTTCATCAGCCAAAGAACCAATATTCTACTATTTATCTTACTCCTTTTTTTGTTTGTTTGTTTACTTGTTTTGTTGGGTTTTTAAATTTTATTTCATTACAGCAGTATCCCCAGACCTAAGCTGTTTTCATTTTTTTTTCTTTTCTTCTGTTTTTAAGGGACAGAATCATACCCCATTCTCTAATTTGGTCTTGTACTCATGGTATCTAGTCTGAGGAGTTTACTTATACAGACTGCTGTTCACATTAGGGAGTTTTCTTCCTCTGAGGTTTGGATTTTTTTAATGATAGAGACATAACGATTTTTTACATCATTTTACTAGCTAAACACTGAGACTAAAAGGACTGTTTCAATATTAATTGAAACACCCAGTATTCCAGAAAATTTGCACAGAATGGAGAAGATGTGATCAACCGCATTTAGTTTCCCAGGCTGGTCACACTAATTCACATTGTGCCCAGTAATTACGGGAAGTTTTGCTCATGATAGCCTGTGATATTTACTGGGGTTTTAGCTGGAAGAAAACAGTAAAATCGGCTAGTGAGGAAAGTTTTCAGATGGTACAAGGTGGGGAAATAGTCAACAGTGAGAAGGTTCTTACTACAAAATGATCTGCATCAAATGATTAAGTCAACTTAAAGCTATAATGCCATTTTCAGTGCAACCAGATATCAGGATGTACATCCAAGAGAAAAGAACATGAGCCATGCAAGATGCTGAGAAGTCAGGCCTGCAAAGCACTGACTTCAGAAGAAACTGAGAGCTGTTGTTAGATATTCAACCAGTTGTGATGTCCCGGTATGCCTTGGAGTGGGAGAGCCTCCATGGCCTTGGGATTTGTAGGAGCAGGGATCTCTTGAGTAATGCTAGGAGGACTATGCTACTTACCTGACTGGAATTGAAGGAATTACTCCTGAAAGATTTTTTCTAGGTCTGCTTTCCCCAATTAAAAGAGAGTGTTGAATGGTGAAGACCCAGAAAAGTCTTCTAGTTAATGGCCTGAGGAGATTATTCATCAGAGTAAGCAGGAGTTCCCAACTTTAGTCAAGATCCAAACAGCTGGAAGTCAAGACAAGATGCATGGTGTTTGGAGTCTGTGTTTTCACACGAGGAAAAGTATCCACTGGAATAGCTAGCTAAGGGGTGTGAGGAGTTCTCTAGAACTGATTTCTTCCTTTTTCTTTTCTTTTTAAAACAATGTAATTTTTTTTTTAAAAAAGATGTGCTTTATTGTAACAGAAATTGATTTGGATTAGCCCCATTGCCTGGGTTCAGACTAGTGGGTTCCTCTTAACTTAATCTTAGTTTGTGTGTTTTAATTTTCAGGAGGAATGTGAGCATTTCTAATTTTCACCTATTTAAATAATTAGAAAATTTATAGTAACAGTTTGTGGGATACTAGCTTTTCTGCTTTTCTGTCATACTTGGACATTAAAACTTTCCAATAATAGGGTAGCGGGCAGGAGAAATAGTCTTATGAACAAAGAACTGTTGAACCCTTTGAATAAAAGCAGTGTTACTCTCCAACTTCATCAATAGAAGAGGCTGTTTGGGCTGTAGGGGTTTTATATTTCTTTTTTGTTTACAGATTTACAAAGAGAATTTTCAGAAGTTGTCTTCAGGTCTTCCTTCAGAACACAGTTGCAATGTAATTGTCAGATATATATTGGAGAAGAGGGAGCATGGAAGAAAATATAGCAGTGATGATGCTTTTCAAATAGTATATTTTTATACAGCGGGAAGAAAGTGATTACTGAAAGGTTAGCCTGGATTATTATTCATGAGTTTTCTGAGCTTTTAAACAAATTGTTGTGTAAATCTTCTTAACCTCATCATTTTCTCTCTCTCAGAAGGTGTTCAGATCCCACATGTGCAATAGATCAAGCGTACTTCCAAAAATAGGCACATTGTTTGTGCTTGCAATTCCAGATGATCTTGTTATGGCAACTGAGTTTCTGCAAGAAGTTATCTGTGGGCTCTGTGGATCCTTTTTCACACAGTTCCTGTTATGGCTGGGAGCTGCTACTGTACTGCAGAGCAACCCTCTCCTTTTTGGGCACAGTGCTTTGGTTTCCAAGCCAAATGCAATTAAGTCATCCTGATTAGATCATTAGAGCCTTCAGTGAAATCTGCTCAGTAACATGCCTGAACTTTCGCTGTGGTTCCAAATGAATAATTTTTTGGTATTTGACTTTGCTTTGAAATGTGGAGTGCTCTTTGCCCAAAGGGGTATCTGATTTTGTGTAAACATGGAAGGTTTCAGACCATTTGAGGGACACAGTGCAGAGTAATCCAGCCATGCTAAAGATTTGAAGTATTTCAGCAATATTATTAACAGAGTGTTCTGCATCTGCTTCATCTTTTGAAAATTTTACAAATCAGGGGGCCTCCTCACAAACACATCTGGTAGAGCTTGCCAGGCAGAGCTAGCTGAGATCGCTCCTTCCCGTATAACTACTATAGGTGACCCCATGTACATTTGGCACTGGGCATAAAGTTTTTAAGGATATTCCCCAGACGCCTTGTTCCTATGGTACACCACATGCCATCGGAGTGGTAATGGAGTGTTGCAAAGCATTCAACATTGGCTATTAAATATTCTCAGTGCAAGAGCTGGCATGGGGGCATCATTTACCAGCAGAGGTGAATCCTTAGAGAAAATAGCAACTTGCTTTGAAAATTAGGGTCTCTTTCACATGCTGGGTGCCACTGAGCTACTTTCTGTGGCAAGCCTCTCCCCTTATCGCAGTGGTCTATGGGACCAGGCAGCCACCAGGTGCATGTGACAATTTTACTTTGCATGTCTTCATAGTATCGTAGGGGTAAGACATGTCCCTAAGAATCAGCAGTTGAAGAAAACACAGGGAGGATCATGAAGGTAATAGCGAATGATGAAAATATAGATATAAAACTGTGAAGACAAAATATACAGAAGAAATCCCCTAAACATCTGACACCACCAGCTGTGCCTCCACCTACTTGAAAGTAGTTTCTTGTGAGCACTCTGACTTTGTTTTTGTTTGTTTGTTTTCAGTGCTAGAAATTCAGAGAGATCTACTGCGGGATTAATCACTGCTCAACATAAATTGGGCTAGCAGAATTTGACTGCTTGACAATATTTGAGAACCAAAACATGTCTCTGAGTTCATGTACATTGTTGTTATTACCTAGTCTCCAATTTAGTAAATAGTAAGCCGTTGGTTTTTTTTTCTTCTCTAAGATCTGAATATTTATTGGCAGCTTGGGCCTGTCTTCTTTGGTCCTGGATAAGGCAATCAGTTACAGCTGAAGCATAAATAGTGTGATGGGATCTACATGCTTTATTTAGCAAGTAAATTAAGGTATATTAGTGTAAGACCTCTTTGTCAGAAACAAAACAGCCACTGAAAATTCAAAGTAAAGACTGGTAATAGTCCACACTATTTATTTTATTCCCCATGGCATCAAACCAATGCTTGATAGTTAACAACATTTTGGTGACTCTCATTTTAGAAGCCAGACTCTTAAAGCTACTTATTTTCAGAGTTCCAAGCTTTTGTTTGCAGTTTATAGAAATACAACTTTACTGCTTTAGATTTTACATCAGCCCTGTGCCACTGAATTCAACTATATGAATAGCTGACTTCTTCCTTCCAGCAAAATGTGTACTTCACAGCAAGCATTTTTGTCTGATTTTCTGAACCACTCCAGTTAACATAAGAAAATCAAGAAAAGGAGCGATAGCCTGAAACAGTTGGCAAACATTTTATACTTTATTACTGAAATGTGTTTCTTTTGCTAGTAAGTTTACTAAAATTCAATTTTTTTTGAAACTACAGTGCCTTAAGAAAGCTATAGTACTTGCTAGGGAGGTCATATTTATTAACCAGAAAATAGTCATTGGAAAAGAGATGAAGCATGCTCTGTTGCTTTAGAAATTATTCTTTGAATTGGCCAATTTTCAACTGTAAGGAGGTCTAGAAGGTTTTATCCCATTTCTGCCTCCTAGCTTATTTTTTCCCCAATAGCACACTGATAAAAGGTTTCTTGTGAAGCTTCTATTTTTCCAATAGACAGAGGAAATCTAAATTGCCTCTGGGCGTTTTCTTAGTTCTAATGAGTTAAGCCTGGTCCGGAAAGAATACACACAAAATGGAGAGATACAATTTGGAAATGTGTTTTGCTGTTAATACAGGATGTTGTGAAATAGCAGATTCAGGCATTAGGAATGCGGGACTTTGAGGTGGTAGGTTGCGACTGTACTTGCAGCAATTTGCATAGCATTTTCTGCAGGTCTTTATCATTTTACTTTTATTGCTATTTCATTTCCCATGATAAAGAAGTGGAAGACCCCCTTCTGGCAAAGAAAATAGTCTTTGTAAAATATGCTGCCCAAAGGAAGAGTTGCCCTCCCTGATCCCACTATTCCATACCCACCATAAAGATTCTTGAGTTTACACAGTTACTGATTTTCCCTTCTTTGTGCTGCCATCAGTTTTGACTATGGAAGAGATGTACTTTGTCTTACCCCAAAAAAGCAGATAGTTAGAAGAATTTCTCAAGTGCTATATGTTGTGATTGCACTTATTTAGATACTACTTTATTATTCCTTTTAGTCAAAAAGGCAAACATTAAAAACACTCAGGAAATACCAGATAATTCATAAGGCATATGTGAAGGCTAGGTATGGTCTCTCAGATGGTCTTGGCTATGGCCCATGGATGGTTTGTGGCAATCTAGAGAGAGTCCTGGCTCTTCACATGTGACTGAGTTTTCTTCTTCTTGCAGGTGAATTAAATGAAGCTAAATCTATTCCATGTATTGCCATATAGAATTTTCCCATATAAGCAATTGCAACATTTGATGCAAGCAACGCATACAAGTGCAATTGAGGAGATGCTATCACAGGAGCCACGACTGGAAGAGCTGCTGTGCTGTGGGCCAGAGGTCCTTGTTTCACTTGGTCTTCTGGCCTGCACCAACATGAATCAAGTAGCTTGAGAGCTAGCAAAAATTGCTGCTTGGAGATTTGCCTACAGATTTCAACATGTGTAGCTCTATAGGCAACACCCAGCAGGTGAAGGGTGTATGGCTGGAGCTGTGCTCCCCCACTGCTCGTAGCCTCCTTCAGACTGCCCCGTGTGGGGCAGTTTAGGAGAGCTCTGTAGCCGCCTTAACTTATCTGAGCCATACCATGGCTTTTATGGCTTTGGCTTCAAGGAGCTGAGGATGTTCAAAGTGGCTGATAGCTACTTGCCTTCGTCATCCCTGCAGCCGAAATCAGGCGTATCCCATCTATTAATGCGTGGTCTGGAGTTTGAGAGCTCATCTGGAAAGCGGTTCATTCACCTTGTGAAGGTTAACATTTGGTAGGGTTGGTTTGTTTGCTTGCTTGCTTTCTTGGCGCATGCATTTGACAAAGTAACAGGAGTTTGCAAACTGTTTTACCTGTTACTTGGGCCACGTTGTTAACAGACCTGTCTCAGTCCTTGCACGATAAATACTGTAGCTGGTGTTGCAGACTTTAATAAGGTGCTATCTATCCTAGATCCTCAGAAGAAAATTTTCAAAGGGTAAGTACTGTTTTGTTCCCCCCCCCCTTAAATACTGTCTAATAAGGATTCATTCTAGATCATAAGTTATCATTATTTGTCTAGTGTTTACTAAGGCATAAAGAGAGAGTTGCCTGCTTTTGGGATAGTTTTTGTTCCAAGTTTCCATTAAATATTTTGTGTAAACAGGATGTTCAGGCTCGATTAACTAGATTGAAAGGGTTCATGATGGGAGAGTGTCTTTCCAAATTAGCATTGTCTACAAAATGCTTCTAAAGACATCTGTGGCTACTCTTAGGCCACACAAACATTTTTTTTTTTCATTTTCATTTGCTTTTCAGGCAAGAAAAAATAAGAATATCTAGCTTTAGAAACATACTTTTCTAAATATTCTTCACTTATGTTTTTTTCCTCCATATTATTCAACTGTCTGCCTTTCTTTTATTCCTCTTGGTAAAACAATTTCAGTTTTCTGAAATATACAGAAGTTGTGTTTGTAATCTACAACATAAGCAATACTGCTGGTGAGCTCTATCTGCCCTTATCAGTCAAACTTTTCTTAAAGAAGGGTCTATCTTTTTAATGAAAAAAGAATTTTTGTAGAGTTTTAAACCATTCATGTATAAATCATGTAATCTGATACTGAATTAACTCTGTGTCCTACAAAAAAGTGGCCACATGCATTTAAACTTCACACCTTTGAGTTCTGAAATTCAGTGAATGCTGTCCTAACAATTATTACTATTTAGAACCTAAAATTCCTCCCTGAGAATTTTCCTAAAAGCTTTCAATTTTCCAGACAGGCAGATTAATTGAATTTTTAAAAAAGTAATAGATATTAGGAAGGAATCTAAACCATTATTTATAAAATCAACAAACAGTCCCTCAGTTCACATGCCAAAGGGGTCTGCGGAATCATAAATTTCTTGAATTACACCAGAGAATCAGAAGAGACATCTAGGTATTGCTGCTACTGGGTTCTTTTGCTATGCCCTACTTTCTTCTCTTAGAGCTCTGGCAGAAAGATATATGACATGAAGTTATTTATTAATAGCTTCTGAAATAATCAAATTATTATTTCCTTTTAGAATTCAGTGTTCCTTCAGAAAAATGAAACATAAATTTATTTCTTTCAGCAGTGTTGTACAACTTATGCCCTTGCCTTATTGGATACTATCAAAATTACTAGCCATTTATTCAGTTCCTGAGATAACCAAAACTGAAAGCTCAGTCAATGCATGTCAGAGCCGATATGATCATCTGCTAGATTTTTTTTTTTTCCACTTGGCTTTCTTACGCTACCTAACCTTTAGTGAACTCCCTTTAACATCTGCTTTCACAGAATTCTCCTTAATCCACCTTCATTGTCAGATTGGGTTTTCTTTTTGATTTTTAGAAATAGAGAAATAATGATGCTTCTGGGAATTTTAATAACTAGAGAAAATGACTGATGATGGGAACTCGTTTAACAGAGTTAAAGGGATATTAGGGTAATGCAGTCAATGTGAATAGAAGTCTGGAATATTTGCATGTCTTCGTAAGAACTTAGTATTCTCTCTCGAGTTACTCAGATCAGTGTATATCTTCAGTTTTGAATTACTTTTGCCCAGAACCTTCAGGATTTAAAAAGAAAAAACAAGAAAGAATTCATCAGTCTCTTCTGCAGCAATCTACTGAAAGATCCTATAGTTTGGAATATCTGTCATACACCTATTATCTGCAACATAAACCACTTTTGCATCTTCTTTCTGTGTGAATGGGAATAAGAGCTACGTTTTCTATTGAGTCAACCTGGAGATTATTCCTGAAACCGACTGCACCTGTGTCATCAGGTTATGTTGTGAACAGCATGTTGAGTAGTACGGCACTGCTGAGTATATCTCAGGGTCATCATCTCTTTCAGTCAGAACTGATGCAAGTTGCAAGCAAGAAGATAATCTTTTGAGGACACTGAAGGGAAAAAATGCAGCTCTACAATGCACACTTAGACGCTGTAACCTACCATGCACAGAATTTTCCTTACTAACAGTTACATCAGAGGATAGGAGGTCTTGATGTTTGGAAATAGAGAATATACGTTTCACTGCTGTTTGGAGACTACAGATGTATGTCTATCCATCAAAAATAGGCAAGTGAATGATGAGGAGCAAAGACTGCAAAAAAAAGAATGTAAGTATTGCTCCATGGCCAAAATAAGAATTATTTTCTAGTTTCCAATATAACAGCAAGACATAGCAGGCAAGAACTACCACAGAACATCTGCAGAGTCTATTAACATGTTTATTTTCACCTTCACCCATGTTCAGACACATATAAAAAGGATCAGTATATTTTGCTTTATAAGTCATTTCCTACAGAATCACCTGTTGGAAATAGATTTACTCTCAGGGAATTCATGAAAGAACAATACATTAGAACCCATTCTTTCTTCACTTTGAATCTTTCAAATCCATATTTAAGGCTTAGAGGCGCTAAAAGAGGCTAACACTGTAGAGCTGAAATCCTGGCCCTCTTTTAATGCCTGTAGCAAAGCACATCCCATGAGCTTCTGCAGAGGCAGGATACCTTTTGTGTGCATACCCGTGAATTGTGAGACACATGTGCTTGCAATAGTTTCAGTAACCAGGCAAATGGATAATGCTCAAGTACAAACCTACATTATGTCCTGGCTACAGTATTTATTGGCTCTTGAAGATCGTGCCATGTAGTTAGAAGAGACTGAGTCAGAGCTTTTTCAAATATTTGTGTATATCTTTTTTGTTTGAACAGATAACATTGTCTTTTGCTGAATTTAGTGGGGGGGGAAGGCACTGAGGAATATGAGGTCATTGAATGTTCACACAAGAGCAGAAAAAACTATGTGCTACTCATCTGGTTTTGTCTATTAAAGGTTACTTCATTTCAAAGTTTTAACCTTTGATTTGGTAAATTTTCAGCAGTTCTAAGAATACTAAAGCATATGTACAAAAGAAAAATAGATCAGCAAAGAGAAAATTCAAATGTACATACTCTTTTCACTGCATCTCCCTCTGATACCCAGAAAATACATCTATTGGCTCATATTAGGCTTGCTTTCTCTTAGTTTTTGATACCTTGTCATTTATGAGTAATACTAACACTGTAACTATAAAGAAAGCTTTTTGATGAACAAAGATGTTAAAAAGCAAAGATCCTCACTTGGGAAATGCTGAAGCATTTGAAGAGAGGACACGTACAATACAAGGAAACAGGATTTTAGAAAGACATGTCTCTTTGTAGCACATAGGAATATGGAATTGCACATTCCTTTCTGCATGAATGTGTTACATCCCCTCCCCCAGTTTCTCCTCTGAAAAACCCTGAACTGGATTGCAAATTGTTATCCACTGGCATGGGGCCTGGACCCCTTACAAGTTGGAAACCGTTTTATATGCTCTAAATTCTTTTCAGTTTTAAAGCCCTGTGTTGGCTTGTGAACAATGATGACATCAACTCTTGAAATCCAACTCTAGCTCTATTCCCTGTTCTGTAAGGCTTATAAAGCCAGTAGCATCCGTCTATTGTTTCCAAATGGGATATATTTGAACTGACATTTCTGATTAATGAGCTGACATTATGGTTTGTTTATTATTGGTTTCACATTGTATCCCTTAAATGTGAGTAGATAATTTTCAGAAGTAGGTTTTGCAATATGTAATAAAACATATTCAATAAGGATATTTGAACAATATATAATATTTGAATATCTGTCTATATATAAATCTGAAATTGAAATCAATATTTAAATTTCCTTATCAATGAAAACTTACAGTGTTTTGTTGCAATAGTGATGGCAAAATTATTTTCCATAACCTAATGTTCGCTGGTGTTAATTAGCCCCTAGTATTGTATCAATGATATCTGATTGTATCAAAACCAGAATTCACTCAGGACCTTGCAGAACTTCACTGTTTGTGTATAGTGTTACATGTACTTAATATTTATCTATCTCACTAATATGAGATAACTGATATTATGAGATAATAAGATTGACTTAACTGAATTCCACTCTAATTACTCTATAACTATTCAAGTGTAAGCTGGTATATGCTGCACAAAGGCATTTCTGAGCTCATATTTCTTTTGTAATTGTGTAGATGACAGGTATGTCTTTAAAAAAGGGTGGAAGGCAATAAATTCAGTTAATAATAAGGCAGGTAGGCTTTTTATGTTTGATGTAGTTCAAAGTTTTAGATGTTCTAAGAGAAAATCTAGAAGACTGGTTAGCAAAACCTCACTATTGTGCTGAGACTGTGATCCTTACAAGAGGTTAAGAGCAAACTTAATGTGGTGTATAAATGTGAGGCTTTTCTGTAGCAGTTTTTGCTGCAGTGTACTGGAAATTGTTCATGAGTTAATTATTGCAGAAACCTTGTAAGGCAGATAGGTACTGTGAATTCTGTTGTATATGGTGGGCCAAGGACAGGAAGAGTCGTTTTGTAAGGACTGAAATGGGAACCAAAGCTTGATAACTCTTCAACCATAGAAAGCTATGATTGGACATCTTTGCAGGCCTACTTAAACAACAATTTTGGTTGGGGTTTTTTAGTTTTTTGGAGGTGAGTGAAGTTAAGCCCAAGAAGAAGTGTGTGTTGTTTTGTGGGGGGGGGGGGGGGGGGGGGGGAGGTTAATCTGTTTTGGTTTTTGAAAGATACTGGGTTTTGGGGACGGAGAGGATTAGAGCACCTTTGGAAGATTTTGGAAGATTACTGCTGTATAGAGTTTAAAGTGAACATAACCAAATTTACTCAACCATTTCTCTGTGGTCAAGGGAATTCTGATCAATGAAAGTTTTCTAAGAATGCTTTAGCATATCAAGAAATAATTGGTAAGAGAACACTCGCCGAGGAAGAGGGTTGCCACTATAGTTCTGCATTGATTTGTCTTACCCAGACTCTCCTTGATCAGTGTTCTCTAAATTGTTTCTGCTCTGCAATCTATTTTCTTGAAGGAAATTAGGCCCATGAAGCACATAAATGAAGTAGTTTATGGCTTTCCGTAACAGCTGAGCACAAAAGCAGGCTACTGGGTGCAGTCCCCTTAGCATCCTGATGTAGGCAGGTACTATACTGCATGAGCTCTTTCCTAAAGTTGTCTAGGGCAGTAGTTAAAATGGTGGTTCTTGGCAAAGACCCGCAGTTCCCATCACTTGGAGTTGTGGGGTTTAAGTTGTTAGAAAACCTGTCCATTAATGTTGTTTTGTCATATGGAAGAACACAGCAGAAAGGTAGAACAAAATGTATGGACAGCCAAATTTTCGTTTATGCTGTCTTCTGAAGTAATTACCTTTTTTTTTTTCCTGGGGCAGGGAAGCAACTCCTGTAACCTTATCATTCTGAATAGGAAATAATCCAAATTTTGATCACTTTGAGTAGCTTTTATAAGGTTTTATTAGATGTGCTGATCACAGCCTAGAAAATAAAGTACATTTAATCAATAATGAAATCCAAAAGGAAGTCTAAAAGAAAGAACTTATAAAAAAAAGAAACATTACAATTAAATCTAAGCGATGGAAGATGACAAGGCCATGCATTTTTCTGCATTTCAGATAATGCTGTTCTCAGTAGACCATCAGTTGTCATTGCATACACCATACTGTGCTTTTCAGTGATGGTTATTGTATGAATAACCAGGTCAACCAGTTGTTTAAATAAAGTTGACAGAAAAATACCACAGAAAAATGAGAGGGAGGAACAACTATATTCTTTAAACATCATATTTTCGCTATTATTCTTACTTACTTTTCAAAATACTGGAGACAGCTCATGAAAATCTTTCCTTTCTTAGGTCATCATTGTTTCTTTATTCCTTTATAAAGATTTGTAATAGTTTTTTGTTGTTTATCTTCAGCAATATATTGTGATTCTAAGAAGAGATGATAACGATAGGAGGATGACAATGAATAATAGGAGAGACAGACTATTGGAAACAAAGATACTGTATTTGTCTAATTGTCCCCATTTCTAACTGTGGGACGGATACAGAAAAATGATAGACAATATTCTTGCCACTTAACTTAGTAAAGTTTAGCATCTGAATCTATATTTAGACTGCCGGATATCTCAGATATTACATGTCAGTGGCTGAAAACCCCTAATTGAGCCACTAATTCAAAATTGTTCTGTTCCCTGTAAATCTTACCAGAGTTAGTAGGAGGCACGGTGAGGCACCACCTTGAAAACTCATACGCCTCATTAGGCAACCAACTTTGAGATCTTCAGACAATGTTTTTCAGTTTTTCTTGTCTGTACAGTGTAAGATTCTCGCATGCAGAATTTTGCATCATGGTAGAGTGATGCAGGTTCAGATTCACAGATTGAAATCAGGTTCAGACTACCTTAGAGAACCTAGACCCAACCATCATTTTTTTCCAGCCTGCACGAACCAGTCTGGGTTTGCATGTTGCATTGCACAGTGACACTTAAATATCATAGCAGGGGACAGACAAATCATAAATACAGGAATAATTTATTTTATTTATTTTCTTTGTTACTTCTGTGTGAAATGTGGAAAGCGAAGAGTCTGATGAACACTCACCATTACAGGTGTTAGGGCCCAAGAACAACCAAATCATCAGTTCATGCCTAACTTTGTTAATGAAAATAGTCTCATAGACTTCTTATATGATTATTCTTAATTATGTGCTTAATTATATACTTTCAAGGATACATCCATGACAGAGCCAAGACTGAAATATGCAATACCCTGTAGGATCTTGCTTAAAAACCCCTAAATTTATAAGTCATCTAAGGTGAACAAGAAGTTATGTTTTTCCTTGATATTACAGGTGAACTGGAGTATAGATACAATGTTGTATTTCTGTTGAGACAGTGCAAAAATATGGAGTTTCAACATAGCATCTTCACATGGGTGGAGAGACAGCAAAAGAGGGAAGGCTATGTGACCCTGGAGAACTTCTGAACCTCTTGAATAGCAGACTACTTTTTGCTTTGAAGGTGTAACTGGTTTATATCTAAAAAAGTATGATTTGGAATATGATGTGGATTCCCTTGAGGTGTTTTAAAATTTGTCCAGTTCTAGTTATTTTATTTTAATGTTTATTAAATGTTATATGAAATTATATAAAATATTATCTTAGCTTTAATCCTCACCAAAATTAAATGAAACACAAATTTTTAGGAATTTTTTGACAAAAACTGAGAAAAAAACCAAAAACAACAATGAAGAGGAGACCCTTCACTTTTTTTTTTTTGTTTGGAAATGAAAAAAAAAAATAGTTTGCCAAGTTAACACATGTGTCATTTTCAGCTGTAATATTCAATGAGTTGGAGCCAAAGAACATATACAGTTTGAGGGATGTTGTAGATGTAGAGTGTGCTGGAAAACGTAAATCCTGAAACATAAGAAGTTCTAATGTTTTGTGCAGACCTCGTCCTTTGTTCTCATCTCTCTGACTGAATTCCTGGTTTACATTTCACTGGTCTTTTTGTTTCCACACTTCCTTTTGAACCATTTGTCATTGGACATCTCCATTTTTTTCCGCAGTTGCTTAAATGCTGTCTTGAAGATTGCTTGCAGTTGATCCTGTACATTGACTGTATTTTCATGTGATAAAACACTTCACCCTTTCCTTTCTTTGGCAGATACTTGTGTGTTTAAAACTTCTGTTAGAAGAATCTATTTGGCCTGAACCCAGCTGAGTTGCCATCCTGACTTTTTCCCATCCCAGCATTGTTGAGAAATAGAATTTTCTCGCATCCTCCCCACAAAACCATTGTGCACAGGAAACAGGCAGTTGATCCTCATTTCCTTCCTTCAGTTTCAAGCTGTTTAAGAGGACTTATGAGTCAGCATCTCGTTTAGTTGTATATCATCATCTACATACTCATTTCTAGCCCTTTCTGTTTTCATTATCTTTTCCCTCCAGCATCGGCTGATTGCATGTCTCTGCAGGATCTCACCCAGAGACTGTAAACCTAATTGGCATCGTAATGTCCTGGCTAACCTGGCTTTCCTTCATACCATACCTGTGCATTTCTCTGATTTTAGCCACTTCCTGTGTCAGCAGCTGTGGCATCCTCCTGGGTGACCCATGGTAAATGTAATGTATTTATGTGTTCTGCCTTTGTAAGGACTTCCTTTTTGAAATGCATCAGAAGCGTAAACCAAGGGCATATAACACAGACTGAAAAAAAGGGGAAATCTTAATGTGCTCCTCGATTTCTCCAGTTTCGCAGCACTGCCAATGCCTCAGTGAAAAGGCACTTTGGCATGTATCGTCAGTGCCAGCAAGAACAGCAGCGCTGCATTCCCGCGGTGCAAGCACATCGCGCTCGTAACACCCGTCTGTGACATTATTTCAGACTGACGCAGAGGGACAGATGTCTCCCACTAAATCATCAACACAAATGTCTCAAGCATCTGTGTTTTCCTTTGGAGACTTAGAATTTCAGTGTTCAACAGGCCTGATCCTGCTTAAAATGGTGAATACTTTCCTTTGATCTGGTTAGAAAGCAGATCCCACAAGGCAGACTTACAGTTCATTCACCCTTGTTTTGAAGGCCCTGGGATAATGACTAATACAGTCAGTCAGCCCCAAGATATTAATCCTTGTCCTCCCTAAGTTACTGCACACTAATTCTTTGGTACTACCTTACAAGTGCTATTCACCAGACTTTTCTTATGACTTCATTTGATGACATTCAGCACATTCCTGGCCACTTTGCTTTCCTCCTATGAATCTTAGCTTTCTACACCTTTTTCCAGGGCCACTACTCACTCTGTTTAGGTTTAAAGCAACATGTTTGGCAGCTGTTGCCTTTGTCATTGATACCTTTCTCATTACAATAAAGACTGTCTCCCAAAATCAGGTTTTCTCCATGTAACACCCCATCCTGCTCATACTTGCCATTAGCAAGCTTCTGCAAGCATTCCATCAGCTGTGCACCATGTCCAAGACCCAGTTTCCACTCTCCGTCTTGACCTCTAACAATTTCCAGTTTTTTCCCAAGGAAATTACTTATGCTTTTTTGTTGATTTTCTCCATATTACCTTTATATGTCTACCTGCCTGTATTAATCTGTTTCTTTGCATGCCAATCCAAAATGGGCAAGAGTTGGTACCTCTTGTATTCTGACTATTTGCTTTCACAGCTCATGAAGACTTAACACTAGTTTCAACAGGAGCCTCTCTGCTCTGAAGGTATTTGGTAACAGGCAGTGGAAATCCCTGTCATTCTTCCAGCTCACTGGGACAGGCCCGCCTTTTATAGGTTGTCCTTGTGCTGTTCAAGCTGATCAAGTAATGTTCATTGAAGTCAGCTAAGGATCTGCACTCCCATATACAGGAATGAAATCACAGGCTCTGTACAACTCCATTTAGGAGGAGGCATGGGATCCTATCTGCTGGCCAGCAGAGGTTGCTCAGAGCACATTAGTTGAGTGTTCTGCACTCTACAGCTCTTTATTTCTTAGTAAGTCAAGTCCAGGGTTTTTTAATCTTCCACAGGATTTGTTCCAACATTCTGTTTCTCACCTCGTGCCAGGTATTTGCTCTGATGCTTCACCTCTCTGGAACAATGATGGAGTCTGCAAGGGAAACGTGAGATGGGGGATTGTCCCAGGAACTTGTCCCTGGGGGGGCGGGTGAGATTGCAACCCTTACTGCATTTGGAAATTGCAAAGCTTTGAATTCATTTCCCATCATTGTGGACTATATATATCCACATGCATGCCCAGAGATGGAAAAGAATTCATATTCCCCTACAATCTGGGAGGAAAGGAAGAAATAGATCATTACTGTTTTCCCTCTTTAAATACCCCTGAGGTCATCAGGGTGCTGATGAAGGCATCAGTGTGGTGTTTGGTGTTTGTGGAGTTTGGAAAGGAATATAGAAAGTTAAATATTTTGGAAAGTTCCAAAGGAAGCCATGCTTCAGGTTTGGATTCAGACCCAAATGTCTTCAAATTTCATTCATAATAAGGTCTTTACGTGGGCTGCAGTAATGGTCTTGATT
This sequence comes from Cariama cristata, assembly GCF_000690535.1. NCBI lineage: Eukaryota > Metazoa > Chordata > Aves > Cariamiformes > Cariamidae > Cariama > Cariama cristata. The sequence goes on along the minus strand of NW_009631418.1, from coordinate 30,549 downwards.
ATATTTCTACCACATTGGCACGTCTGGATCTGCTGTAGGTGATCTGAAGTTTACTATGTAACACTGGAGGCCTCGTTTGCCTCCTTGTGCTGCCTTATGCAGGAATCAGTGAAGTCTGCTGCTGCACTGCTGTTGTGGTTCTGTATTTGTGTGTGGTTCAATTTTTTCCTGCAAGACTGTGTTTATTCAGAGAACACTAACTCTTAATCCTGCGTCACATCCATATGATTTCAGGTCAACTCCCATAAGAGGAGGGAGAGGCTTCTGGATCTAGGTGGACTAGTTTTATATATTTTAACTGTAAATCCTCATCTATCTACTTGCTTTAAAATTAAAATAAATACTATGTCATGATAAGAGGAGAGGGGGAGGTAAGGATACAGACAACATTTTCCCTGGGTTGAGAGTGGGAAGTGTTGCTGATTTCATCAAGCATCCTCATTTCCTTACCTGCCCTTATGTCACAATTGATGTTTCACTTCCTTTGGAAGTAGGAAAGTCCAGAGAAAAGCGACAGTCGTAATTCCCCATGAGGTGACAGGGTTTGAGGAAACTAAGTAGCTCAAGTTTATCCTATGCAATGGCTTTACGGAGGGCGACTGTTGCACTCCTTTAATGCTGCCATTGTGCAGAGTAATGTTCCTTCCAAAGCATAGTCTTGATGTGTAATGATGCCTGAATGTCAAACAAACATGCAGCATGAATTTTTCATATGAAAGTCTCATATATTTGGCATTGAGATGGGATTTAGTACTTAGAGAACCCATCACTTTTTTTCTTTTTAATCAGGAGAATAGTTTAATTGAAGGGCAAATAGAACTTCTCAGGTTTGCATGTGTGGGGTGGTGACATTATAAAAACATGAAAAACCCTAATACAGTTTCAGTATTACTGAGACATTAGCAACAGACTGTTTTGTCTTTGTGGTTTGGAATTGGAATGTATCCAGTTGTTGCCGGAAGGCTACATTTAATTTGTACTGTGTTTGCATAAATAGCTTATTTGTAAAAATCGCATTTTAGTTGAACAATTCTAAATGATGCATTTATCATAGGGAGAAAAATGATCTATTGTTCTCTTTAAATAAAATGGTACTACCCTTCCAAAATATCCAATCGACGTAAACATGAAAAATCACAGCATGCTTAATATGTTGCTTATCTCGTCCCCAGAATCAGCTGTCATATGCTCATATCCTCTGGGTTTGTAAAATTCAAAAGATTCTTTGAATTACTCTGTTCATTATGATGTTGGCATTATAATTACTTGCTAAATAAGATTCTTTAACAATGACGTCCTTGTTATCAAAGCAGTTGCATTTCTTTGCCTGATATGAATTGCTGCATGCTCTGAACAGGGCAGCAGCAGTTGTTGTGGGAGACTGATTCTGGTTGAAGGAGGAATAGATTGCTCAGAGAAGGTTGTTTAGAGCAGTATATAAAATCTCTTTTATCTATACCTCCACCCCGCAGGCAAATGAAGATTAAGAAAAATATAGGACCTCCACCTATAAGGATTCAAACGGCAGCAGGCAATTTGCATCTCATTCATGTGTTGGAGGGAAAAAATGTTTGGGGTTTTTTGGCCCTTACACCCTTTTTAGCACGTTTTCGTATTCTGTGTGCTTTAAGACCAGATGTAGAACAGCAAAGAGAGATGTGACTGGAGACTACTTTTTAATCATACCATAGTTTGTCTTTTATTCTTTTTAAAGTTGTGGTTAATGAAAAGTAATGCAATATTTCTAAGTTCTGCTTGAAAGATTCTGTGTCTCTGTAGTAAGTGTGAAACCAGCACAGAAGTGTAATGACTGCTGCTAACTCCAGCCAAGAGTTGTATCATTTCTTAGGAAGAATGTGCATTTTGCCATTTCTTGTCAGATATGGTTGTAGATATATATTTGAATCTGTGTGACTCAACTCTCTGCCATTAACTCTTATATTAGAAGAACATTCTCCGTTTCTTTGGCACACCACCACACTTAGGGAATCTGAGCTGAGTCCAGCAAGGGTCCTGAGAATATTGCATATTAAGTATTGATAGAGCATATTGTTTCCTGGCAGATGTGCCTTTCCTTCATTACTTTTCAATGCCTTCTCTTCTCTTCTCTTCTCTTCTCTTCCTCAGCATACTTCCAGTATGTGCAGGTTATTCTCTTTTAATTTCTATTGTTCTCCTCTTTCTTTTCCTGTTAACAATTATCTCTCCCCCTCCCCTTCTTTTCTCTCTTTGATCCGCAGGTTTTGCAGTGCATGTTGGTCTCCCTTCATTCAGAACTTGACATTCAAAGGTACTTGATGAAAATTGAATCCTCTCAGAGAGTTAGTACTGTACTTTCTTTTTTCTGCACTCTGCTGTGGATTGAGTTTGTTACCCTTTAATTGTGTGTGTCTTGCTTCACAACTAGCGTTCTCTAATAAATATGGATCTGCATGCGTTTTCCCTGTGTATTTCACAGCAGTGAAGTGTCGTTCATATAGATTAATTGCATATGGGAGTGTGATGCATGTGTATCCTTTGACAATTGTTTAATTCTGACTTTTCCTTTGATGGCATGATAGACATGAAGTCCACACTCTTGTCTTAGATGCTTTGAAATCCATTAAAATTCAGTGGGGGGTCCTAGATAAATAAGTGATCCCTACCAGCTGTCCCAGTTCTAAGTTCATTTATGTATGTATATATACTTGGAACCAGCTTAAGGGTTAAAAGTCTTGCTGCAAAATTAAGGACAGCTCTGTGGGCACAGCAGTAAATATTTTTGTATTTGACATGCAAAAAAGCTTAGTTCTGCAACTTGCAAAATGATCTTATATGTACATTATGTACCTGTGAAGTCACCTGTATCTCACCTTTCTTCCTATTGAGCTCCTCTTCCATTTCTACATGGCTTGTAATGCCGTACAGAATGGATGTCTACTAGTTACTTTTTTTCCCACCCAGGCAGTGCATGTGCACATGCCTCTTAGATACGTACGTAAAAGGTACCTCTGCATGGTTTCTACTGCAGTCAAAAGCTCAATCACAAAAGCACCAAGATAACACGTGGTGCAAGCAAGGAAGGAGGCCTTGGAGCATGCAGGGTACACAGCCGCTTATTTGCACCTGATTTGTCACTTCCCGATTCATTTTGTTTCCACTTACAGGATTTCAGCAGGCCAATAAACATGCCGACCACAGAGAAGGGTGGGAGAGGCAGAGGTGTGGAGAGCAGTAAGGCTTCTCCCTTCTTTGCGAAGGAGATGGCCTCGAAGGATTTCAGCAGGCCAATAAACATGCCGACCACAGAGAAGGGTGGGAGACGCAGAGGTGTGGAGAGCAGTAAGGCTTCTCCCTCCTTTGCAAGGAGTTGGCCTCGAGGGAGGGGAAAAAGAAGAGAAAGGGCACGGTGACAAGTTGGAATAGAGGAGCAGGAGAAGCTCCTCTCTGCCACAGCATCTCTTGCAGCAGCAGCAGCAGCCCCCTAATCTCCCCAGGTGCCAGAACAACAGGCTCTTTTAAGTGCTTCATCACACCTTTAGTTCCATGAGTAGAGGCTAAAAGTAAGTCACCGGGGTGGGTGTGCTGCTGCTGGAGGCAGCTCTGCTTTTCCTGGGCATTTGTTCTTGCTGGGGGCTGGCAGTGCCCACACTGAGGGCAGCTCACACCCTGCCCCAAAGACCTCGCTCCCACTCACCAACCTGCGTGTTGATGGCTCTTTTTTCGGTTATTTTTAAAATAGCATGTTAATTAAGAGCTCCTTCTTAGCTTGTAGAAATACAGAAAATCAGGTTTTTCCAGGACGGCTGCATTGTGTTCCTTTGTTTTGGGAAACAGACACCACAAAACCAGACCCTCCTCCTATTTTCCTTAGGGACATGTGTGGGAGAACAGGGATGGGTAGATAATAATTTTCTTGAATCAGAACACACTATCCCGTAGGTACATTTAGGCATCTGGTAGATATTCTTCACACACCGCCCCCTGCCCCCCCCTCCCTCCCCATTTTTGCATGTGGTTTTAAGCATGTAAAGATCTTTCCCCTTTAATCAGCATAATGACAGTTTTTGTTTAAATCATCCCTTTTAATCTTCAGAGTTCTCATGACAGTTTTGGGGATTGTGTAGGTAGGAGTTACCTCACCCACTGCTGATGAAACGCAACCATCTCCCGGATGGAACAAAGGGTCATGCTGGCTTGTGAATACTTCACAGTAGGGTTTTTGGAGGAAAAGAGAAATAGCTTCCAACTGAAACTGCCATAAGATTTTAATTAAGACAGATGTTTATGTCCAGGCTGGAATTTATGGATAACTTATTTAAACAAAGAATGAAGCTATGATGCAAGAATAAGACAGAGACTGTGGAAGAGCAAATTTTGCTGTGAGCAAAATTGATGAAGCCATAGAATCCTTTTCAGGGAAAAATACTGAGGTGATCAGTCACTTTTTAAATTTGGCTATCATGTATAAATAAATACTTCATGTCGTTAAGCATTAGAATAAAGTAGAGAGTTACATGATTTTAGTTTAAAATGAAAGATTTCTTTCATTCAGTGTGATTTTTGCTTATTACCAATGGGTGACTATTAGTTTTGTCTATTGTTTTACTTCAATTTCTACTCTAAAATCTCAGACTGGCATTTGTAGAAAGAGAAAACCTTGGATTTGGACAGAAACATACTGAGAAATATTTTTGCACTTTAACGTGGATGGCTTGGGTTTTTCTGATATTTCATGTATTCCAAAGAGAGGCCACAGCATGTTCCATGCTTCAGTCTGGACTTGTCTGGACCAATTAAGTTGCTCTTAGATGGGCTGCTGAGTTCCTTAGGGCAACATTTTCAAACACAAGTTCCTCCAATTAAACATCTGAATGAGAGGTCTGGCAGTGTAAGTGCTGAGCACCTACAGCTTTTATTGCTTCTAATGAGTATCTTTACTGTAAACACATAGCTATCCTGAAAAACAGGCTTCAATTTATCTAGGCACTTACAGTTAGAAACCAAAGTTTGAAAATGTTGCTTTATGTCAGTCATTTATAACAGTTTCATGAAAAAATTTTTCTGCTAACTCTGGGGATCACCCTGCTGAAGAGTGAGCCATGGTCTTGCAAAGGGCGAGCAGGAGTCAGCAGCCTGTGGATGTCCTCCTCGGTGATTCACAGCACTCAGGATTAAAAGAAATGGGGTTTGGCAGCTTGCCACAGCAGGGAGCATGCAGCTGGCCACCAACAGGAGCTAGCAAGGCTCCTGGGAAAACGTGCAGATTTCTAGGATGATTTGAATATCATTCCAACCTAAAAATACAGCAGATAAATTCTGACACATCATTACACATGTTTTTTTCACTGGGTGAAAGAAACTGGGGTCAGCATTGGTGAATACAAAGTCTTGACAAAGATCCTGTCATAAGCTTAGAGGAGTTTTGCCTTCAGATAAGTTCATAGAATTGAGTAAAATAACCACTCAGTGTCACATCCTGACCCTGCCACAGTGATGGGCTCTGGTAACGTGTGGCTGTGACTGAGCATTACCAGGTTTTAATGCAGCACCTTCCTGTGGCAGCTGGTGCCATTGCCTGAGTTATCTTCCCCTCCTTCTTGTTCATGCTGGGAGAGAAGGGGAACACTTTCTTTTACCTTCCTTTGGAAAATTCTTCTGAGTCTCAGAATTCCTCCCTTCCTCAGAGCATGGAAAGATCTGCACCAGGGCTGTACCTCAGGTTCAGGTACACTAAACCCATTGCTTTGCTTAATTATGGTGCTGCAGGTAGCCCAGGGAGGCCTCTGTGATTTGTGCTCTGCTTGCATGACTCCTGTGGTGGGTACGGTGAGCTCAGGCTTTCCTCAGGACTGCTGGTAATGCCACGGCCAAGGGGGAGCTTGGGCAGCATCCAACGCAGGACATGCCTCAAAGTCAGGGAGGTTGCAGGCAAGTGGGACACCTTGGTTCAGTGCTAGGGATGGTGGGCAACCATGGCTCAGGCACTGTGTCTCTCCTTATTAAGGAGGAAAGACTTCTGGCCATTCATACCACAGAAATGAATACTGCTAACAAACTGAGAGTGCTCGTGAGCAAGGACCGGCTTCGTAACTCGTTGTCATTGATTCAACAGAAAACAGTGAAACGTTTGTGTTTGAAATATACAGAAATAAAAGACAGAGACATCCACTAGCCCATGAGCAACCATCGGGGAATAGTATAAATAACCCCCCCAGAGTCTGCGCGGTGTTGAGTGGGCAGTTGCCCTCCTGCTCTCTTCAGCTCTTGAGAGCATGGATGCTGGCATGCGCTTGCTCCTGGCATGGTGCCATTTCCAGCTGTTGGTGTCTGAAAGGAAGATGCCAGAGATTTTTGCGTCTTATAATGGTGAAATAATGCCCAGAGAAAAGTGAGCTTGTCATGAAAGATGGTTTTATGTTGCATTCAGCTGCTGAATCATCTCCCTGCCCCCAGTTCCCCCAGTGACAGAGAGTATCCAAATGCATCCGTTGCACAGATGTAATAACAACTTTAGTTTATATAGACATATATAAGCATTTAACTTTTCTGAGAAAGTGCTATGGAAAACATTGTTACCATAAATGCTTAAAACCAAGAAAATCTGGGTAGTATTAGCTTTCTCTCCAACAGCAGTATGTCACTAACGGCATGTCCAGACAAGAAAAACCCTGTAGCTGTGATAAGACTCTGTATCTATGGAAAAAGCAGATCCTTCCTTCAGACAACCATAATTTGGATCTGACACAAATGTGAGGAAGAAATATTATTCTTGCAGTAGTAAGAGCTTGTGTGCTGTGACAAAGTTTTAGAATTAATAAACTCATCATACATTAAACACAGCCTGTTTATATGCATATTTGCAGTCTGTCACATATCCTGTAGCCATCTTCGGCACAAGTCACAGGACAAATAGTTTACTTGAAGGTCAAGAAAAGCAGGTTTCCAATTTTCTTTTAATTTTTCTTCTTTATTCAAAATGTCAAGAAGACTCTCAAATGTTTTTTTGTTTGCCTGTGCTAAATGTATTCTTTAGAGCACATGATTGGAAAGAGTTATTTGACTATCGTATTATTTTTTTGATATCTTTGTTTACCATTTGTACACTGTCAGGAGTGCTTGCAAATTCAAAGATGTGTATGATAAGGTTCTTCTCCTGAAGAGATAAGTTTCTGTCAAGATAAAGGCTAAGGAAGTTCCTGGAGACAGGAAATAAAAAGTGTAAATTGATCAAGAGATGAAATTAAATCCTTCTTCAGGTCATGGTATTTTTTTCTTAGTTCTTTTTTTTGTCTATGAAAATGCATGAAGCAAATTTGCAGGAGAGATTTTTAAAAAGGAAAAGAAGGAAAAAAGCTTTCAGTTGTATAGATTAGTATGGAAAACAACTGGAAATGAGTGTAGAAGGATGTTATGAAGAGCAGAACCATAAAACCGTGTAGAACAAAAGGGCGAGAGGATTAGTGAGGGCAAACATGAGCAGAGGACCAGAGGCAGAAACATGCACGGAACTCAAAGCACATACCTGGTGCCCCATAACTGCTCGTTACATTGGCATCTCTGCAGTATTTCACTTTTCCTTATTCAGGTACCTTCTGATTTCACTCCTAATTATTTGAAATTTTATTGCATTTAAAGAGCCTTGCACTTTTTTGCATGTTTTTTTTTCTGAGTCTGTGGAAGAACTAAAGCAGATATATTAAAAGTGCATACTTTGGACAAGCTGTAACAGACAGACATCAGTCATGAGGCGTGGTTAACCACAGTTTTAATTCTTGATCAAATCCCAAGAGCAGTTGGAAGATACTGGATCTTGTGTAACAGCTGCCTCCATGTGTTATACTTAAATATCTACCCTGGAAAGGTTACAAGGATCTATATACTTGTGAATAAAATAGTACATCCTAAATAAATTAAAATAGTAATCTCAAAGCACTATGTAATTATATTTAAGTTTTCACCAGAATTGTTCGTCCTTATTTTGGCCTTTCCTTCCTGCTCAGCTTCTTACCCAGAACTAGCATAGGCAACATCTTTTATCAGAGAAGTCCCCAAGGAGGCTCAGCTCTACTCAGCTGGTTGAAAAATCAAGCCTATTGCACAAAGAAACATGCAGGGAGATATGTACTAACATGTAGCTGGCGGGGGGAAGACCACGGCTGACTGAGGAAATTGTAACCAAAGTAGTACTGGCAAAGGGGAAAAGAGAGAGACCTGCTGCCTAGTTCTGAACTTTCTTCTGTTTTCTGGCATCTCTCCCAGAGGTGCGGCTTGGACAGTGCTGGTGTTTCCTTGGTTTTGTGTGCCTGTGTGGAGCTTCAGTTTATAAATGTTTTAATTTTGGATAGTGCTACTCCTTAGTGGGCATGTCTGGAGTTATGTCTTCTCTGTTAGGTTTTAAGTTTTTTGCCCTTTGCTAGCAGATACATTAAAAAGGGGGCCACACAGGCACAGTGATGTCCTGTTCATTATTTCACTGGATTTATGCAATATGCAGCTACAGCACTGCCCTGACTCTCATAGCAGCAGTCTGCACTGCAACTCTAGTTGGATTCTGATGGGTCCTGAGACATGGACTCTATAGTGAATATTTATTTTGTAAATGCTTATAGTCTGTGCTAGTTCCTGAAAAGTACTTAAAAGGACACTTCCTGAAATACTATTTTAAGCTTTTGAATATTTTTAAAATATGTTAGTGAACATTCTATGGAAAAAATACATAAGGTATGACTTACTAAGTATTTCTTTGCCGTCTGTCTTATTTATCTTATTTGATGTTGGAATCATCACACTGAATAACTATTACAAGGGTTGGATAATGCTGAAGGTTTCTACCCTGCTTTCTTCAGCTGACTTTACAAGTCCTGGTAGGTTATGGCCCCATAAATGTTTTTTGTCCTCTCCTCACTTCATGGGCTGGTTTTCCTAAGAAGTGCTGCCTAGGAATCCGCTTGATTAAGTAGCATCAAGCTTAGTCCTCATTGCCAATAATAAAAATGCTTTCCTATCAAATATGCACTCATATCTCTCAGTAACTTGAATAGCCACTGCTGTTGCTGTGTTTGTGGATTTTTTTATAATCTGTTTAAAATTCAGAATTACTCCTGAAATGCAATGTTTACACGAGTTGAGCATGACAAATAGCTTGAAGCATTTCAGAAACAGTATGAGTATATATGGTGGATCTCATTAATAGCTTGCATTGGTTTTACATTTGTATTACTCCACTCACTAGAGTGGAACTACTATGGATTTGCACTGGTGTATGTTAAGAGGACAAGGCTTCATGTCAGAGCAGAATCTGTGATATGTCTCTGCCTTGCTTTGGAAGGCTCCAGTATGCCTCTTGGGTCTGCAGTATTTCGGGTAAGGAATGAAGGCTGCTAAAAGGGGTCTTTTTTAGTGTGGTGGGTTGACCTTGGCTGGATGCCAGGTGCCCACCAAGTCGCTCCATCACTCCCTTCCTCAGCAGGACAGCATGGGGAGAAAATAAGATGAAAAAAGACTCATGGGTCAAGATAAAGGCAGTTTAATAAAGCAAAACCAAAGGCTGTGCATGGAAGCAATGGAAAACAAAATATTTATTCTCTATTTTCCATCAGCAGGTGATGTCTAGCCACTTTCTGGGAAGTCGGGCTTCAGTACATGTAGCAGTTGCTCCAGAAGACAAACGTCATAATAACGAATGCCCTCCTCTCCTTCCTCTTAGCTTTTATTGCTGAGCAGACATCATATGGTATGGAATATCCCTTTGGTCAGTTTGGGTCAGCCGTGTCCCCTTCCAAGATCTTGCCCACCTGCAGCCTACAGGGTGTTGGTGAGACAGCCGTGATGTTGCGCGAGGACTGCTCAGCAGTAGCCAAAACACTCGTGTGTTATCAACACCTTTCTTGCTACCAATACAAAGCACAGCACTGTGAGGGCTGCTATGGGGAAAATTAACTCCATCTCAGCCAGACCCAATACATTCAGTCACAGCAATGATGGCATTATCTTCCAGGGGGATCTGAGATGCTGTATGTTAGGTCCTAAAGAATTGCCCCAGGGACAACCAAAGAAATACAACATCGCTGAGATTGGCTCCATCTGCGCATTGACAGGACACGCTGGGCAACTGCACAGCTAAAACTGTGTTCCTTCTGGTAATGAAGTATCCCCTTACTGCTTAAATATGCACCTGTTCATATGTGTCAGTAAACTATATACATGCAACTGCAGCTCTCAAATGACATATGGGGATTCAAATGAAAGAGAAACAAAAATGTGCAAAAGCAAAGCAAAATAAGCTTGATTCACATTATCAGAATATTTTTTTCTTAAAAAAAACAAAAGCAATCCCCTTCCTGACAAACTTGGAAGTTTGCATCCTTTTGCAGGGTGATTTTGTTGCTTTTTTTATTTTGCATCTTGTTTTATTTTTAGTTACGGTTTTCTAGAAAATGAGAATTATGTGCCTTCTAGCTCCCTATTAATGGATATATACAGATAAGTCATTAATCAGTACAAGGAACTACAAAGCTGTAATGGCTTGGCTTGGTAGTACTTCTGTAATATGCCTGTGTAAATAAAATACTTCATCAGTGATGGTTCCCAAGCCATTTTGGAAAGTTGAATGAAGAAGTACTGACTAATCAAATTCTTTCTCTATGTTTGCAGATCACTTGTCCCCTCTGTAAGTTTTCAGGCTCAAGTCCCTGTATTTACAACCTGTAGACCAGTGCTGACCATGTCAGAGGCACTTCAAAGCATACTTTAATGTGCTGAGAACAAATGTCGTTAGCTTTAAGTCTTGCAAAAATTCAACACTCTTAAACGATTTCACTGCGAGACATTGGATAATACCTAGTATTTTAATGTTAGCATTTCAAAAGTGAAAAGTTCTGGAGGATTTAGCTTTCTTGTGGAGTATTTCTAATTTACTGTAGTTTGTAAGCAACTGCACAACTTGGCAACAACAGGCCTCTACAGCCAGCTAATGAAAATCTAATAAAATTTAAAGTTCTTCATACATTCAAGGTCACACAGGGAGTATTATGTGATGCATGCTATTGCTGAAATGAGCTCACCTCATTTCACTTGGAAAACCGCTGAAGGAACCAGATGTCAGCAAGATAAGTCATCTCTACTTTCCAGAAAGAAGCTAAATATTTTCTGGATCTTGACAGAATCCAAATCTAGAGTTGAAGTTGTTTTTAATACAGGGGATTTTTAACGTACTAGCATCTGACCTTAAATGATAGGGAAGAGGAAATCATATATGTTTTATGACATCTTTTGCCTGATGCTGATTATAGGCCTTTCTAAAGTTCATATTTACATACTGGTTTGGGGACAGAGTAAGCTTGCTTTGCTTTGAATTTCTGCTTGTACAGTGTCTGTTCCAGTTGTGATATAGAGTTTGCTTGAGAGACTGGAAAACTATTCCTCCAAAGTAATTGTAACATGTGGTTGAGGGAGTTTCACTAAACAGTGTTGAGTATACTTTTAAAGCAATCCCTCTTTGTACAAAGCACTTACAATGTCACTTATATTTAGCAAAAAAATGTTCATAATGTTGTATTTCCCATTGAGTGTGTTTTTATTAGGCAGATCTTACAAGAGTCAGTAGAAGTGCCTAAATGAAACTCTTTCTCTCTCCTTCTGACAGAGTCAGCTTTTTGCAGATACTATGTTTAGCAATTTACTAGTATGATTGCCCAGTAAAAATCATAGTTAATTTGGTCAGTTAATGAAGACATTTCTGATCTATGCTGATGCAATGAAAGTAAATAATTGTTTGTGATTTCAGCTAGAAATGTTGTATGGCTATTTTGGCTTTGGTGCATGACCTGTACCTTTCATAGATGGCACGGAAGAATATATTGAGATCGATAGCTTACAACTACATCACAGTATTTCTTTTCAGAGGATTTTTCTTAGCAGATTTGCCAACATAAGAGAGAGAGTGTGTGTGTGGACATGCCTATGCTATAGCGGTTGTTTGAGCAGCAAGGAATGGCATTACCATACATCACCTCAGCCCATCTTATCCTCAGGGCCTTGTTTGCAACAAAATTTGCAATGTGGATGTACAACCATAAAAACCATAGCAGAATACCCAAGGACACTGTTTTCCTAAACAACCTACACAGAACTGACCTTCAGCATAACAGTATTTGAAGAAGTTTGGACTTCTTCCCTCTTCTCTTTGTTTTTTTCCCCCTATATTTCAGTTTCAGGAAACCAATAATGAAATACTCTGTTTTGCAGACAAGAAGCCCAAAGCTGTCCCAGAGCCCACAACCCAGTTTGGGTGACCAGACAGAACATCTCTCTGAAGCATCTGCCGATTCCTTAGAGGCCATGTCCGAGGGTGATTCTCCAACCCCCTTTTCGAGGGGCAGCCGCACACGGGCAAGTCTTCCTGTGGTGCGGTCGGCAAACCAAACGAAGGAAAGATCACTCGGTAAGGCCCTGCATCAGTCCTTCTCTCTGCTCTTAGCCTGTCTTTTTTATTTGTGCATTTAAAATAGTTTTTAAATAGTGTATGGTTAAAAAAGTAAAGACTTTGGTAGCACATTATTTTTAATGTCAGGTTGTTCTTTGGAAATGAGCTCAGTGTGGAGTACTGGGTACCTTGGGGGAATGGAGAAATTATTTCCATAAGATCTGAAAGTGTGCTGGAAACGTGGTAGACAAGAAGAAAAGTGCAGAATCTGACATGAAATGCTGACTAGTGGTTAAAACTCAATATTGCAAATACTTTTTGCCAAGCCTGCACACTATGTGGCAGTGAACTTAATACAAGATTGCACCCTCATTTTCAGACAGGAGACACAGACTTTTTCACTTTGTCATCTCTTCAAAGCCAGACCTAGTTTGAAGAAACCTAGAGATGTTATTGCCTGACAGATCCAGCTCTTAGAGAAAGGGTTTTGTATCTGCGTGGCGGTAGTTTTCCAGGCAGAGGATTTGAATGGATACGCTGACGGAGATGTCCTTTACTTCAGGGCAGTGCCCTTCCATCTGCGCAATGACACCGGTGATATGTCAGTGCAGGTGGATGGCTCCTCTTCCCGCGTTCTTCCCGTATCTCAGGGTTGAATTAAGCCCAGCTGTGAACCAGAGCTCCTTTTATGATGGTGGATTTTGTCCTGGGGACTCTGCTCTCAGCTGATGGATGATATGAGTAAAGGCTGTTTTTTTGAGGAAACACACCAGAGGGCAGTTAAAGTGCTATGAGAAGGCAGCGTAATTCACATGCAGATTGCTGAGGAAGGCAGGGTTTTGCTCAGAGGTAATCAACTGAAATGCTGCTTTTCTGTAGACTCATCTCCCAACATACAGAGTGACATAAACCGAAGGCTGGGCTGTAAATCATACCATGCTTGTAAGCTTGTCACGGTGGTTTACTCGTTCCTCAACAATCTAAGACAGTTTCTGTCAAAAGTATTATGATATCTGACAAACACAACAAATGAGAAGAAAACAGGGCTGGAAGTATTCCCTGCCACCCCAAGAGCTGGCAATTGCAGAGCAATTGGGCTGGGGACAAGAGGTTGATCCCTGCCCGTTTCAGCTCAAGGAGCAGCACTGCTGCCCTCCCGAAGCCCGTTGGGCCACCAATATGTTGGGCTCTTTGAGGAGAAATTTTGAAGACTCCAACCTGGACAAGACTGGTTTAGAGGTGTTTATAAGAGCAAGTGTGTAGCACAGGTATGTTTAGTATACATACAGAGAGTTAATCCCTGCCTATATGTCACTGCTGGCTAGGACATCTTCAGAATGGCTTGAGATTTTCTTGAAAACATTTGCTTCAATATGATGTCAAGTGGATGGGACCTTCACAGGTCCCTGTGCAACTCGCAGTCCAGCCTCACCACATTGGTTTTGACTGGCATTCAGTGTTTACCCCAGGCTACGTAGAGTATCTCAGCCTGAACTTCTGTTTTGGATGTGATCTGAGAATTGATAAACAGCTTTTGGGAAGCTTTTTGTTGGCATCAAAAGGGGTGGCCCGCTATGCACCAGTGCTTTGTACAGTGTTTTCCCCTCGAAAAGGTGAGCTGGAAACGGCTTTCTCATTGTGAGTGTGTACATCTGAAAAGAATACAACAGCCTTGTTTCTAGAAAAGATTTAAGTGCTCATCACTATGAATAAACCTGGTAACAGGAACATAGGAAGGGCTGTACTGGATTAGACCAAGAGTCCCCCTGGCTCCGCGTTTTGTCTCCAAGAGGGATCATAGGCAGCTAGTCCATGCAAGTGTAAGAACAGGGTAAGTATGTGTATGTATGATCCTTCCCCTGCGTACTCTCCCAGCCTCAAACTATCTTCTGCTTAGGGATTTCCTGGTTATGGTTTCTGCCTGTATAATAACCCTCAAGAGATGTCTCCTCCAGGTATTTATTCAATCTCCCTTTGAACCTATGTAAATTTTTCACATCCGCAACAGTGCCTCTGTGACTTTGACATCAAGTTTCTGTTGGTTTACTGCCCAACCATCGCTTTTCTCTTGCTTTGTTTTGTATTTGCTTATCTGCTCTAAGTTATACCCCTTATCCTTGTGTTGGAAGTGACAGCAAACATTAGATCTGTATCTGCTCTGCCGGGGCCATCTCTGATTTTGTAGGCCTGTCATTTCACTCAGGTCATCTGTTCTCCTGAGCTGAGAAGTGCTGCTGTAATCACGTGTTCCTCATCCAGAAACCATCTTGGACATTTATTATCATTGTTGCCCTTCTTTGCACTTTTTCCAGTTTGACAGTATCTTTGCTGAGATGAGAGGACCAGAAGCTCGCTGTGAAGTAGTCCACTCTTATAACCGTTTTTTAGCATCTGTTGCGTATCCCAAAAAGTGTTGTCTGGGTCCTAATGGAGAACGGTCACATGAAGATGTACCGTTTTATTTAAAGGCCAGGATTTCAGACCTTGGAAGGCACCCCGTCTCAGCCTGTCTTTCATATACTGGAGACAAGACCCTGGCTTATCCCACCATGAACAGGCAAAATGCAGGGGAACAAAAAAAAAAAAAAAAGGAAGCAATGTAATACGAAGCATTTCAGTTGAGAGTTTTTAGATTTGGAGCTGGAGCAAAACAGGCCTTTTCTCTCCTGTATTGCAGGAGGGGTCACAGCTATGTGTGTGGCTTAAGGGGTCATCATACTAGCCAAATAGGAGGTAGTGTATTGTCACCACCCCACAATCTGACATTTTCAAGTCATTCCAGAACAGCTTTCAGTTTCTTTTAAAAGATAGTCTAAAATTATTCTAAAATAGTTCAGTTTTAGATTATTATTCTTTAATGCATTTCTTTTTTATTCTTACAATAATGTTGTTCTCAGTCTTTTCTGCCAATGTGCTCTAACACCACCACGAGCAATATCCTGAAATTTTACTTTTGAGACTCTTTGCAGACTGTGGCCCTGTTTGTTAGGCTTGCTTTTACTTCCAGCAGTACAAGGGGAGTGTTTATTTTTAAAAACAGGAAACTGTTTATAACTTCAATTTTAAAAGCATCATGAAAATAGTTCTGTTCACATGGTTTTAAACAAGCTATGTATAATCACCTCCCTTTGCATCTCTATTAATTTTTTAATTTAACCTAATTTAAATACAAATTATGTTTTGATCCTCAACGAACATAATTTCAGTGAGGAAAATGACCAACTTGAATTTTTATTAATTCTATATTTAATATCTCAATGCCATTGTTTTAAAAAACTGACACTTTCTTTTTGAAATTCTAATTCTTCTGTAGGTTCCTATTTTACTAACTGCATATGAGTCAGTCTGTTTTTAAATTGTGGTCTGAATTAACATGGAGCCTGAGAAGGAATAGCGGTAATGCATTTGGCTACCCCAACATCATGGTTTTGTCAGTCAGGACTAATCTAATAGGACATGGTATTCTGACTAATCTAATAGGACATGGTATTCATGTGGAGTCAACCCAGAAAACAGTATTCCAATTGCACCCCATTTAAAATTTCAGCCACAGCTTTCGAAATGAAGTTCTGTCTTGGCTAAATGGTCCATCAGAAATCAGCACTTGTCTCATCAATCTGCAGCCTGGAGATAAAGCAAGATATTAAAATAAATTACTTCACTGTGCAAGAGAAAATTAAATGCATTTTAAAATATCTATTTGAAAGCTGGGAGTTTTTCCAGTGCGATAACTGTGGGAAAAAATTATCTAGCAAAACTGTCAGAGTGAGAATCAGCTGAGATCTGGAAAGTGCTCAAAAGCTTTCAACAAACTTCACTTGCAATTTGCCTGCAGGAAGCAGAACCTGGCAAGCGCCCAGCGAGGTTACGGCAGCAGCCAGCCTTTGCCCGCGCTGCAGCTCGCTGCTGGCGCTGCTCCGGTACCTCTGCAATGAAATGAAGGCTGACAAATATTTTCACTCGTAGTCTCTCATGTGGCATATCTGTAGAAACAATGGGCCTGATCCTTTGTAAGGGCAGGCGCTGGCATCCTCTGCAGTGACCGAGCAGTTGGGGTGGTTGACGCTATCTGTTGCAGCCCCGAAGGGCAGGGTGTGATTACAACCTCTGGTTGCAGTAAGAGCGATAGGTGCTCCGATGGGATCGGGCTGTACATGCAAGGTTGGATTAAGGAAGAATATGGTGCAAGGAGGGATTTCTATAAATGCACAAGGATTTGGGTTTGAGAAGCTGCTGAGGAGGACGGAGCTTTATGGCTTGAGGGTTGCAAGCACCTTCTCAGTGTCGCAGCCAGGGCACCTGGCCACTCCAGTCCAGGTGAATAAGGAGCAGAGGATGACCAGGTTCCTTGCTGGTAAACCTGTGCCTAAAATTAGGTGGCATGGAAAGGCCTTTGCAGAAATGTCTGATTCTGCCAGCATATACATTATATTTGCCTTTGGAGGGATTACTTACAGGAGTAAAATTACACAGATGTTTAAGGATTGGTATGGGAAGGGTCTTAAACATCGTGGAGCATTCTGAATATTATCTGTTAGCCCCTTAACCCCAAGTTTTAGCAGGCACAGGTTTTAGTGTCTGATTAATTAGTTTGCTGTCACCTTCTATGGAAATGCTGTTACTGATTATAATAGTAACACCTGGATCTTTTGTAGCATTTCTTGCAGGTGTTTCTCAAAGCCTGTTAAAAAGAAAGTCAGGGCTGTAGTTACAACTTTACATATAGGAAAACCTTTGTGCAGAGAGGGATAGTGACTTGGTTGCCATCATCCCGGCAGTAGAAATAACTATACATGTGTATGCAATGTACTGTAAGACTTACACAGAAAGATATAAACGCAAAAGGTAGACTTATATATTATATTGGTGGTAATTAATTGTTATTTACTATTTATGAGCTAGAAATTAAAATAGGCATGTTAAATCAGGCAGAAGATGTGTGAATGGCCATAGACTTCATAAGAGAAGCTTGTGATTTGTCAGCAGTGGCACTGCCCTCTCCGATTCCTTAGGGCATGGTTCAAGCCTGATGAAGTCAGGAGGATCTTCAGTTTAATTCATAGGAGAGGAACTCTCTGAGAACTGCATTTCAAGTTAAGGCTGAGTATAGCTTTGATGTTTTCAGTCGTCTTAAAGAAATTTTCCCTATCTTGGCTTTGTACAGTGTATGCAAAGCAGACAACATGCAAAAAGGTCATGTAAATATTTGCTGTCATAGGCAGCTACATTAACGTGGGCTGGCAGTTCTATAGAAAAAACAACCTGAAACAACTAGTTCCAATTATTGAATTGAAACACAGACTCTAGGCAATTATAATAATCTACGGTAACCGCAGTTTTCCTGTCCAGCTTTTCTAGACTTTATCTTCTTTTGCATTTCTTCAAATAATAGCTGAAGTTTTTGGACTTGGGAAGAAAAAAACCCACACCTCTTACCTGAAATATTTTGCATCAAAAAAGCAAAAGAAAGTAAAAAATCATATTGACATATCATAGTGCTGAGAGTTTTTTCACTTTCACTTGTTGTCTCTACATGATTTGTGAAAGACAGCTATATGGAAGAACGAAATATAGGCCTTCCCAGGCTAGCACTTGTGCACTCAATTATTGTTTACTTAACAAATTCTTCCTCCTATAAGGTAATGTCTTGTGAGTACCTGAAAAAAATGCTTCCAAGAAGCAAGATCTTATTTAGTACATACTGTTTCAACAGAAGTACATTCTGTCTGCCACTAAAAAGCTGATAAGCAGTATATTTTAGATGTTGTGTCACACTGGAGCTGAATTTTACTTCATTGTAACAGGCTGTATCAGCATGGATCCAATGGGTTCATTGCAGTGATACTGGAATGGAAGATGTGCAGTGTACTAAATAAAAGCATCAGCTATGCAAGCCTGTATCTGTCACTGTTATATCTATTCAATGTTGGTTTTTTTGAATGCAATCTTTATTATTTATTTTCACTGCAGTAATACTAAAAGACCTTGACTAAAAATGGGACCTCACCGTCTTGGGTAATATACATAGTGAGAAAATATTCCTATTGCAGGACCTTCAACATGAATAAACTAAAACGAAAAGAGGAAGATAAAGGGAGAGGTAGACTAATTATGGTCCAAACTGATAAACTGAATAAAGCTATGCCAAGATGGCAGTGGCTTTCCTCTTTACCCCAAATTATACTCACACAGAAGGTGCAATATCTTAATCTTGCTCTACCACCACTTCTTATTCTGATTTAGCGGCAGCAGTTTGGGCTTTCAGTATTTGGTGTCTACTGAAGAGGGATTTGGCATCTGGAATAGCTTGCACAAGTCAAACTTCCCCTCCAGAGGAAAGTTAGGAGGCCAGATGGAGCTGTCCCATGGGTCGTATCTGGCACAAGAGTTATCACTTGGACAAATTTGATCTAATTTTTGCATTCAGTAAAATTTGTAAGTCTACCTTTAATACAGGAAATCACACAAACACCAGACCCTTCCATTTGCATATGGACATGCAAAGAAAAAAAATGTATTGCAATTCCATGCATTGCAAGAAGTGCAAGGTTTTGGCCAAGCCAAGAAGCATAGTACTAGCGTAGCTCTCAACACAGCGTATTTAGGATTTGCTCCCAGTGCTGGCAGCAAGTCCCTGAATAAGGACAGCTCTTGGATTTAGTCATTGAACCCAATGCTGTTTATATATTTAGGTAGTGATTCTAATACATAGTTACCACCCTGGGCCTGAGTTCAGGTTTCTGTTCTCAAGGGGAAATACTGTCACATCTGTGGTATCATATAAGGCTGTCTCTTGGGTTTGTTCTCATTCTCTCTCTCTCTTTTGCATTTTTGGCTATAGAAAAGCCCAATTTAAACAATATAAAAGAATAATCACTGCATCTGAGGCTTGTTGATAGCTTGCCGATTAGGGTACTCTCTTGGGACAATAGCGGCAACGGTCTGAGCAACTCTCAAGACAGGAGCCCTTCAGGATAAATTTTTAACTACTTAACTCTTTCATAAAAGACAGGCATTTGATACCATTTCTTCTACCCAATTACCTTCTGTGATGAATAGACCATCTGTGGGTATGAGGGCAGAGCAGTGGATGTTGTTTATCTTGCCTTTAACAAGGCCTTTCACATGTCTCTCATCACATCCTTGTAGCCACATGGGAGAGATGAGTGGCCTTCAAGGTGAGTAGGGCTTAATGCTTTAAAGTCTAATAGCAGCTGGTTTTCAGTGATCTTCCTCAGGGGTGGACTCCTGGGCCAGTACTTTTTAACATCAGCAACCTGGCTGTTGGGATGGAATGAACCATCAGCAGGGTCAAGTCTGACACTAAGTTTGGGAGAGCTTTTAATATGCTGGAGGGTCAGCTGGCCACTCTCTGGGACCCCAGTGAGCCAGAGGAATGGGCTAGCAGGAACTTCATGAAGCTCCACAGAGGCAAATGCAGTCTTTCAGTAGGGACAGAATAGCCCTATGCGACAGCATAGGTAGGGACAGACTGGGTTGGGAGCAGCTTTGCAGAAAGGCCTTAGCAGCAGTGTGTCCTTGCAGCAGTGAAAACTGCGTAGCTGGCTATAGGAAAAATTGAGCCAGCAGATCAAGGGAAGTGATTACTCCGCTCTTCTCAGCATTTGTGAGATTGCATATGGAGTATTATGTCCAGTTTTGGCTCCCCAGCACAACAGAGATCATGACAAACCGGAGTGAGCCCAGCAAATGGTCCCTTGGCATTCTTCTTCTTAAGCATCCTAAGGTCACAGGTCCAAGATCCTGTTTAATGTAGGCTTTAATGACTTAACAAAAAGTCAAGCTGCTTGTTAGAGCGCATGTAGGTGGATTTCTGGTGTGACGCTGTAACCAGCTGTGCTCTTATATGCTGATGGCTCAACCCCTAAACTTGCTGCTGACAGTATTGAATGCTTTGGAAATGAAATAACTTCAGAAGTATTGAAGAGCATTCCTACAGTAAATACAGAAAATTTGGTAGATGGAGCAAAACTACGAAGTCATGCATGGCCTACGTAACTTTTATGGTCCATGGCTATGGAGTATTAAAATGGTAACATTCTGCCCTTGAACACATCATTTCTACATGGTTTAGTACTGAAAAACAGGGTTTATAAAAAGTCACCACTTGGGTAATGCATGTTTGATGCAGCTGATTTATATAGGAAGGAAACACAATTGGGTAGGATCTCTCTCTCGGTGTTTATTCAAGAGGAAGAACACATATTCCAAGAAATTTAATTCATGTTTTCTTGTCTTTTTTGCTATTGCCCTTTTAAAGGTTATTAACAAAAATGCCCCTATGTAAAACACTTGCTTACAGTGTCCATAAATGCTTAATATGTCTATGTAGTCTTTGGCAGACATACCCTCTGAAATTGTACTAGTCAGCTTGGTACCTTTGGCTGAGAGCTGGCTGACCACGGTTTACTGGCTTCTTCAGAAGTCAGCGGCTCAGCTTCTGGTGGGCAAAAGCAGCGCAGATGCAAGAACCTGCGTATGCATGTCCACTGCCTGTTTGTGTGTAGTTCTCTGATTTTGCTAAACTAAATTGATAAATGTGAACTGGAGTAAATGCAGCATGGCAGAGCCTATGGGCCCTCTGAAAAATAGTTCTGGTACACAAGAAATTTCTAGTTCATCTCATTGAGTTGTTCAGTTCTCATT
Organism: Cariama cristata; assembly: GCF_000690535.1. Taxonomy (NCBI): domain Eukaryota; kingdom Metazoa; phylum Chordata; class Aves; order Cariamiformes; family Cariamidae; genus Cariama; species Cariama cristata. Next base: position 9,476 of record NW_009631418.1, on the reverse strand, counting down.
TTTTCATATTTCATCATTAAGTATCATAGGATTTTTGTGTTCTTCCAAGTTTACTGGCATTGCTTTGTCAGTTAGGGATATGAAAATGGCATCTTGCTGGTCAGTTGGGCTATTCTGGCAAGAGCAAGGGTGTAGATGCAATTATTGTCCAAAAGTCATTCTGCCAGAACATTGTTTTCCACCTGGGGAATTTTGTTAAACTGAAATGTTCCCTCAGACTCTCCAGATGACAGAAGTAACAGTCTACACCTGATGGACTTGCTGACATAGGTATATGGACAAAGTTGTCTTTTGGTAATAGGCTATTTCACAGGTTTTATCTGAAATCAGATAGGACAAATACCAGTTTTTCTTTAGGTAAAAAAAGTTTTCCATTTTGTTTTTGATTTTTACTTTTTCTTCTTAACCTGCTAAATGCATCCGTTTGTAGAAAAGTGCTAGTATTTGAGTGACAGTTAAAAATCTTTATTTCTTGTAACACTTTGGTAGAAATTTTATGTGACTACTGAATTTTCCATGTGTTCTTTCATAAGGTAACAGATCTATTGCACAATTACAGCAAGTCACTGTAAATAGCAGAAAAGGCTGAAATAGCAGTAAGAAGTAGTACTGGACTAAATTAAACTCTTCCTGTTTTTATTGAAACTGTTATCAAACAACTTATTACCTTGAGCAAAACTCTTCAGGCTATTCTGGAAGAAAATTATATAAAATAACCAACTGGTTTTATTTCATTAAAAGATCTACTTTTTGATTCTCTTAGTACTTGAAGATAGCTAAGGATATTTATGGACAATTTTCTGAGTGTGGAGGACAGATTATCAGCAGGGAGTAGCTAATGGAAGCTAGTATGAGAGCTTCAGGCTAGAAATACCATCAGGATCATGACCATGACCTCAGACTAGTTGAAAATGTGTGTGGTGAAATAGGAGAGTCAAGTCTTGAGGGTGTGGAAAGTAAGAACTGCATATTGAGGAATTTCTTCCACACTGCAAGAGTTGTTACTGTAATAAACTTGTGTCTGCACAATGTTTGCGGAATTTGGTGGTAAGGACACCAACTACATGTTCTCTGTGTTTATCTGATAGCCAGGGGGAGGCGGGGGGTGGAGAACAATATGGGCCTATGCCACCCTTACAGTCAATTACAATTTTGTCAAATAAGAATCAAAGAAAAACTGGAAGGATCTTCACATTTTGCTTAAAAAAAAAATAAAATTGTAAACTGGATTTTGAGGAAATGTTTGGCAGTTTTTATTGTGATTCCCTCTGGATTGTCCTAAAGTGTTCCAACAGAAATAGCTATTATCAAGATTTTAAAAGTTATCCTTAGTTTTTGAAACTGATGCAAGTCTTAACTAATGATTTGACATAAATATGAGGAAGAAACAAGGGTGCATTTTCTCACTTTTTATTGTTGGCATTGCTGCTGACTTCAGCATGAAGAAAAGTACAGACAAAGCCAGTGACTCAATGGACATATGGTGGAAGATCCAGCTAAACCAGCATGAAAAGACAAAGATTGTCCATCATCTCAAAAAGATATGGTTAACTGATGGTTAGGTAAAGAGTGAAACAAATCTAATGACAATTTTACCAACCTCAAACTCAACATTGTGTTATTTAATTTACTTTACAAAACATAGCTCAGCTTGATTTCTGGCTGTTCTTACTACTTTTCCCTCACTGTGTACTCCGTATTTCTTCACCTTAAGATACAGTTTTCTTTGCTAGTTGATCTAATTTTCCATTCCTTATATATCCTGTACTAATTCCTAATATACTTTTTTGATGTTTTTATTCATCCAACAAGGTCTGAAGGCCTCCTGTATGTATTTTCCCCCTGTTTTAGTTATACCTAGCCTTGAACGTTTGATTTAAAGAAATTCCAGAGCTCCAAGTGCATCCGGGTTTTGACTGCTGTGGCCAACCAGCTTTACTAATTACTTGAAATTTTCAAATGGGACATGAAATTTCCAGAGGATGCATAGAGTAGCTGGGTCAGAAGAGAGTAGCAGTGCCTTCTTCACATAGCAGTGCCTTCTTTATGCCAGTTCTGTGGGAAGGTTTCAGTGCTCCAGCACCCAAGCATCCAACATCAGCCAAATACAGATATTATCATCAGTTAATACTTCTCTTCAGATGGGAGCCCATGGATTAAGGTGTTGCCAAACATCAGTAAGACTTCTCAGTACAGAAATTTGCAAGATGTCTTGCCTACACAGAGTGTGTCCTGTAGCTTCACAGGAAAGAAACTCATGAAGTCCAATTTAAACTTTGACTGTATTTTATTTCAAAAGACTGAGGAGTTATTTAACTCCTCAGTCTCAGTTTTCATTATAAAAAGAGAATTATGAAAGGATTGTGTGAGCATCTATATTTTTCCATTTAAAATTCATTGTGTGAGAGAATTAACTGGTACTTGTAAAGGTCACAGTAGATGACTGAATCATGTTTGTTAACTTATTCTTGATTTATCAGGTATTTAACTTTTCTTTGCTGCTGTGTGCTTCATATTTTTCCCTCTTAAATAACCAGTTTATAAGGATAATTCCTGTTCTGTAAATAAAAGCTAATATGTGATTAAAGCTCTTGTAAGCATCTAAGCTGCCAAGCACTGAGATCATTGTTAGCTATATAACCATGATAATGTGGTCCTTACTCAGGGTTAGGTCAGCACCCTGTATCAGGTGAAGGTGCTGAGAGATGTGAGCTGAGTGGTGTCATGCTGCCTGCATAACATTAGCTTTTGCCATAAGGAGTTATGATCTTACTGGTATGGGTACAGTGCTGAGCTGTTTTGGTTATGCAGCTCCTTGCTCTAAAGCCAGCCTAGACCCTGTGAATTCAGGTATCGTTCACCATTACGCCATGTGGGCATGTCCTCAGCTGCCCAGCGGGTTTTACAGCTGGGTGGCACTACCTGAGCCATGCATCTGGTGTGTCTGCGTGAGCTGCAGCTGCAGCATGGGTAGTCCTCAAAGCTGGGCTGGCTGGACTAGAGGTGCAGGATGGCTGCTCCAGGCACCCTCTAAACCCGGTGCTGATGCGTTCAGCTTGTGCAGGAGGCCCTGCCTACATAAATCAGGTTAACAACACATCTTTCATTGCACTGTGTTGTGTTTTGTGTAGACCATCCCTGAGAGAAATGATGAAATATTTTGCAAGTCCTTCTGTCACTGATCCTTGGTAAAGGATAAGCAGAAAGTCGTTTGGTTTTGAAAGAGCTCTGTATGCAGGGAAGAAAAGGGTGATCATGTGGTGTGTTCGCATGATCATCATCAGATCTGGGTTTTATGCTTGTAAACCCTTCTTTGAACATGTCCTTTCACCTCTTGGGTGTTTAATTTCCCCTACTATAAAACATACCTTTCTGTTGACAGGAATGTTGTGAAGCAATTTGTAAAGAGGTTTAAGTTTCTAAGGCCTGGCTTACACGTAAATGTTTTCTGCTGTGGCCTGTGTTTAATGCCATGGCCTGTTGCCTACAGGGTGAAAAATGATCAGAAATTCCAGAAGTATTTCATAAACTGTTATACCAGCATGATGAAGGGGAAAGCTTCATATCGCAGCTTGCCTTGTAGCTGTAGGATAGCCCGGGGCTGGCAGTACCTAGGAGCACCTAGAAGTGGTAGCCACAGTGTTGTCTAACTTGGACTTTCAAAACAGTTGCATGGTGTAATTTTCTGGTTCACACTGATCTTCATACCTGTCTTTCTAGGGTAGCAGGGCATTTCGCAGTCCTGTTCATTTTGTGTTTTATAAAACTTGGCACAACCTTCGTCTTTCAGGTAAATCCATTGTAACAGAGGCATAAGTGTAAGAGGGACTTTAGGGTACATGGAGACATTAACGTCCATTGTGTTTAACTTTCTTTCCACTAGCTTTGCTGGCATATGTGCTGTGCCCTAACAAAAGCCATGCCTGAGTTATATTCTATTTCTTCTCTCTTTAATTCTCCATGGGAGTAATTTTTTAGCTGAAGGTAAAACAAACCTCAGAGCTCTAGCAGCTTCCCTGAAGTTGGGCCTGTGGGTATTGCTGGTGTTCAGAGTTTCAACCAGGCAATGTGTCGGAGAAAAATGATGTCAATGACTTAAAATAATGGATTTTGAGTCTCTTTATTTTGTCATGCTGAAACAGGATTTTTAGAAGTGAGCAGTTAGTTTTGTCAAATAGGAAATGTCCTAAAGCATTGTTGTATCATAATACGGATCAGACAACTCAAGAGGAAAGGCAGTAGTTTTTTTTAAGGGCATGTGATTTAAGGAAGAGTAAGGAAAAAGAATTTATTATGCCTTTGAAAATGTTTTTTCCCCCTACAGTGAGATTGTGGCCAAAACATTTCTCTGAGTTGTATGTTAAAGCTGTCTATTTTAAGGCGTGTTCTTTTTGGATAGCATACATATTTGCTTTGAAAATCCGAGACACAAAGACAACTGTAATTTTATTTTGGATCAATATTTTGTGCGAGTATTGGGGGACAGGCAGAGTCAAACTGTTCTGAAATGATTTAGACTTTTATATAAGGAAGATTTTTCAATTCTACCGTTTCTTTTGTGTTAATGATTTCAGTAGCTCAGTATTCAGCATGTTTTTAGTGGCCTGAAATGTAAAACCAGCATTTTCTGCATTCTGCACTAGCTTTTCAGCTGGGCAGAAAACAGAGTCACACACAACTGCAAAGCTGATATGCAAAGTCTGTATTTTTAGCCAAAAAATCTTTTTTTTGCTATTTAATCCAAGAAAGTTTAACATGCCAAAATATAGAAGGTTCTTTATGTTCTTCCTAAGGACTGAAAGCTATAATCAAAAATGAATATGTTTTTGCACATCTTGGAACAGTGAAATAAATACAATCATCAAAAACATGTGTACTTAAATTTTTTTACAAATGTAGTTAGTTTCTGAATTTGAAAGAATGTTTAGCTGCGTAGAATATTTAAGTGAGCACTAAACAATCAATTTTACCTAGAAGAACATAAAGAAATACATTATGTCTCAAATTAAAATGAAAAAAAAGAGGGAAAATATTTTAATAACTCATTAAATATTGGCATTAAAAATAAAATTCTTAGGAAAATTCTCCTCAATCTTTGAAAAAAAGAAACTAGTTACTTTTCAATCTGAAACAATTTTCCAGTGAAAGGAAAAACAGAAGTTTGTAGTAGGATTCATAAAGGGTCTGATTGTAATGTTAATGAAAGAAAAAGTATCAGGTCTTGATAATAGTAGGAAAATGATGTTAACAGCTCCATTTTATAAAAGCAACCTAATATTAAATAATGGTTAGGTCATGTAGAGTAGTCTGTTTAGTATTCAGAAAAATTAATATCTTTCTTCCCTAAGTGCAAGCACAACTATCTACCCACTGATTGCAGGAACATCTGAGTATGTATGTGTTCATTCCTCTGTAGCAATTACGGACAACATAGGGGCAAAAATAGTAAAGACTAAGGGGAAGGAGGGCTCATCTTAGATTGAAATGTCTTCACTTCTTTTTATTAAATGCCTTTGCATTCTAGGACCTTAGCTTTTCCCATTGCTTTTGCTCAATGTTTGCATCTCAGCACCATAAACTGCCCATCTCATTGCTGATCACTTTCAAGTGAGAATCACTGAGTTACTGTCTAAGTTTTGTGATTTGTTGAGATTTTATGATGACTGATGGTAACTGCATTGAGGACCTTGTGTTTCCAACCCTCCTGTTTGTATTGGCTATGGGAGAACAACATACAGTGCATCTATACTGAAATTACTGTGGTGAATTCAATTTGCATAAAATACTCTGCCTAGTTTTAACCTACCTGTGCTGGTTACTGGTAGATGCAAAGGCATGGCAGCATAGAATCTGCTCAGGCCCCACGGTCTGCCTGAAAATGTAATAAAGACTTCAGCAGTTAGTTCAGCCTGAACGCTGCCCTTCTACCATTGTGCCAACATGGCCATCCTGGAAGAGGTACTTAGTATATCTTCACTGAGTCCCTGGTCTGTATTATCCATGGTTTTTCCGTTATTGAGCATCTCGCAACCTCCCATTTCCTGGAAACAGAGTGCTAGCTATATCAGAATGGCGTTCGTTTTGTCTTGAGTGAATAAGAATGTCCATATTTTGCAATTCAGCATCGAAGATTACTCATGTTTCTCCTCAAGTGCTAAGGATGACTATTAACAGTGCTGTGAAAGTGAAAAGATCCAAAATTGCTCTTGTTTGTGTGAGACCTCAGTTTTACTCCTGCTAGGAGTTTCACCTGGGGCTTTATAATGCAAGCAAGTTGGATTGTAAATATACCATTCCTAGTGCTAAAATGAAAATCTGGTCTGGGGGGGGTTGTTGGGTAAGCATGAGGCTACAATGCAACATTCCTGTTTAAAGAGAACTGGGTGCTATAAAAGGATAAAGTTCTTCCTCAACTGCTTTAAAAAAAAGTACCTTGTGATTTACCAACACCTTCCACTGCAGAGTAGACTTGTTGTGTTTGGGATTTTCCATTAGCCTTCTTAAGGTAAACTTCTGATTTATCAAAAAAAGCCTTCTCAGCAACATACAGCACTGGGGCAAGCCTATTTATCAAGGCACAACCGTATCACTGTTCTATGCTCTATTCCAATAGTGTCTTGAAAAGGAATATGTTCTATGTGCTTCATCAGTAAGGAGTGTGAGTTGATTTTTCTCTTCTCATTATGGGCTTGGTCTGTGTTCCACATGGACTTTGAAACCCAGATCATTACCGTCCACTTAAGAATACGTAACTTGCTATTATATTTTGCTTGTAGGTGTTTTATATCTTCAGTATGGAGATGAAACAAAGCAGTTGAGGATGCCAAATGAAATCACAAGCACAGACACAATTCGTGCCCTTTTTGTAAGTGCCTTCCCCCAGCAGCTGACGATGAAAATGCTGGAATCGCCTGGTGTGGCCATTTACATCAAGGATGAGAGCAGAAACATATACTATGAATTGTGTGATGTAAGGTAAGTAAACATGGAATTACAGCTGTTGGGTTTTGGGTTGTTTTTTGTTTTTTTTTGTAGTGCACTTACAGAATAAAAAGGAGTAGAATTGATCAGTATCTGATCGACAGCAGCCTGACACAAAAAGGCGTGTTCAGTGGTATCTGAGTAATATGGGAGGTCTGGTCTGAGACTGCCTTTGGCTGTAGGTGCAAAATCTGTTGCACAAGCCATTGGTAAATGGCGTACCTTGTTCAAATATTCATACAATACACACAGGTTCACATATTTAATATTCTATTGAGTTTTAACTGAGACATAAATATTTAAAATATGGAACATAAAACAAACATTTACAGTAAAACTGTTTTTTGCTTTGCTGGTAGCACAAAACCTGATCTTTGTATGCCTGAAGTTGCAAATATGAATGTCACTGATGTCCTCACAACAGTGCCAATTATGCATCATCTAACAGTGCCAAAGATCTGCGGCACCAGTGATCGCTGCTGCAGCAACCCCGCCACCTTCCTGTTTTATGTCAGGATGCAGCAACTAATGCAGCCGCTTCCCTTCACTAATTCAGAGCTTGATCAATAAATGATCTAACATCTGGGTGCACCTTTCTATCCTTTATTCTGTGGGAGTGCAGCTACTTAATTAACCATGTTCTTTCACTCCTGATGTCCGTGCTCTTTCAGCAGAAGAACCAGGTCCTCAGGCTCCCTAGAAAGTCCCAAATCATGCAGCAACAAAGCTCTCAGGCACACCTCAGACATGTTACACTCTGTAAAACTGTGCAAGGAAATATGGTGGGCCTTTGCGCCATCCTTTTCATAAGAAGTTACGTGATAAAAAGAATGGACAGAGGAGCATAAGAAGATGAAGGAGAAGGCAGAAAAGGTGTTTCCTCTCTGCCAGTCTACCACTAGTGCAGGAAAATGATGTGAAAGTAAGAGAAGTGTACTGTCCACTGCTGCCTTGTTTCTTCTGGATATTCTGTGGCTCAGGTGCTTCTCCATACTATATTGTAGTTAAAAGAGCAAGTTGGAGCTTTTCTAGCTTTGCCACTTCCAATTCCCCCATTCCTTTTCTTAGTCTTTGAACAGCACTGCACTCCATTCTCTCACTTCCGTCTTGTTATTCTCAGGCTATCTGTCCAGGGTCTTTTCATTAGCCAGCCTCTTGGATTTCAGTTTCTTTTATCTTCCTTGCTTTGCAGACTCCCACACCCCTGTTTGGCCACTGTAATGCCTATGATTGATGTAATGCCTAATGACCCATCTGATTTTTTGCATCACCATCATTCATCACGTACTCAAGTTTCTTACACATCAAACAGTCTGTTCACAAGATTGGATCAACTACTTAAATCAAGATAGGGGTTACTACGTCTCTGTTGCCAAGTGCATTATTGCCAGCCATCATCTGGCCCACTGAGTTCTTCTCTCTCGCTTTATCCCACCATCTTCCCTCAAGTTTCAGACTAACAGTTTATGACTTCATCTCCTCCCTGCCCCCGAGAATGTGGTTGTTGATTATCTTAATACCACTCCACCTTTTTTTCTCTTACTCCCATTGCAGGCGTCACTCTGCCAACCTCAGGCCTGGCTCAATCCCAACATCTGTTTCCTCTGTTCCTATGCCTGTATTGTAGAGCATTTCTAGAGGAAATCCCATGACTCAGCTGACCTCCTCCATAACAAAATTCCCTCCTTCAATTCTGCCACCCTTCTCACTAAGGAAACCACAGCAATTCCAGTTTAATGGAGTCCAAAGCATGCACTACCAGCTGCATTTTCACCACCTTTGAATAATTTCCACATAATTTCTCCATTTCTGTTCCTTACTCTTCACAAGATCTTGCCAGTGTTTCCCCTCAGAGAACAGATGAAACGAAGTATCATTTTCTCTTCTTTACAGAATCACAAAATCACAGAATCATCAGGGCTGGAAGGTACATCTGGAGATCACCTAGTACAACCCCCCTGCTAAAGCAGGTTCACCTAGAGCAGGTTGCACAGGAACACGTCCAGGCGGGTTTTGAATATCTCCAGAGAAGGAGACTCCACAACCTCTCTGGGCAGCTTCTTCCAGTGCTCTGCCACCCTCAAAGTATAGAAGTTCTTCCTTATATTAAGATGAAAGTTCCTGAGTTTCAGTTTGTGCCCATTGCCCCTTAACCTGTTGCTGGGTACGACTGAAAAGAGCCTGGTCCCATCCTCTTGACACCCACCCTTAAGATATTTATAAGCATTGATCAGATCCCCTCTCAGTCTTCTCTCCTCCAGGCTGAACAGACCCAGGTCTCTCAGCCTTTCCTTATCAGGGAGATGCTCCAGCCCTCTCATCATCTTTGTTGCCCTCCACCGGGCTCTCTCCTTGTCTATCTTGAGCTGCAGAGCCCAGAACTGGGCACAGCACTCCAGATGTGGCCTCATCAGGGCAGAGTAGAGGGGGAGGATAACCTCCTTCTGCCTGCTGGTCACGCTGTTCCTTATGCACCCCAAGATACCATTAGCCTT